>NC_069500.1:500966859-501204359 GCF_027579735.1 Bombina bombina
CCCTGTCTTTTACTCTCTCTTGTCCCCCCTCTTTTGCTCCCCCCACTCTTTTGCTCTCTCTCCACCCTTCTCTTTTGCTCTCTCTCGCTCTCCCCTCTCTTTTGCTCTCTCTCTATTCCCCCTCTCTTGCTCTATCCCCCTCTCTTTTGCTCTCTCTCCCCTCTCTTTTGCTCTCTCTTTTTCCCCTCTCTTTTTCTCTCTTTCTCTCTCCCCTTCAATTTTGCTCTGTATTTCCCCCCTCTCTTTGGCTCTCTCTCTCTCCCTCTCTTTTGTGTGCTCTTTCTCCCACTCTCTTTTGCTTGCTCTCTCTCCGCCTCTCTTTTGCTCTCTCCCCCCTCTCTTTGCCTCTCTCCCCCCTCTCTCTTGCTCTCTCTCCCCCTCTTTTGCTCTCTCTCTTTCCCCCTCTCTTGCTTTCTCTCTTCCCCCTCTCTTGTGCTCTCCGCCCCTCTATTTTGCTCTCTCCCCCTCTCTCTTTTGATCTCCCTCTCTCCCCCCTTTCTTTTGCTTTCTCTCTCCTCCCTCTCTTTTGCACTCTCTCTCTTCCCCCTCTCTTTTGCTCACTCTCTAACCCTCTCTTTTACTCTCTCTTGCCCCCCCCCTCTTTTGCTCCCCCCTCTCTTTTGCTCTCTCTCTCTCCCCCTTCTCTTTTGCTCTCTCTCTTCCCCCTCTCTTTTGCTCTCTCTCTTCCCCTCTCTTTTGCTCTCTCTTTTCCACTCTTTTGCTCTATCCCCCTCTATTTTGCTCTCTCCCCCACCTCTGTTTTCTCTCCCCCTCTCTTTTGCTCTTTCTTTTTCCCCATCTCTTTTGCTCTCTTTCTCTCTCCCCCTTTAATTTTGCTCTCTCTCCCCCTCTCTTTTGCTCTCTCCCCCCTCTCTTTTGCTCTCTCTCCCCCCTCTATTTTGCACTCTCTCCCCCTCTCTTTTGCTTTCTCTCCCCCCTCTCTTTTGCTCTCTCTAACCTTCTCTCTTTTGCTCTCTCTCTCTTTACTCTTCTCTTGCTTTCTCTCTTCTCCCTCTCTTGTGCTCTCTTCCCCCTCTCTTTTGCTCTCTTTTTCCCCTATATGTTGCTCTCTCTCTCCCATCTCTCTTTTGATCTCCCTCTCTCCCCCTCTCATTTGCACTCTCTCCCCACTCTCTTTTGCTCTCTTCCCCTCTCTTTTGTTCTCCCCCCCTCTGTTTTGCTCTCTCTCTTCCCCCTCTTTTTTGCTCTCTCTCGCTCCCCTCTCTCGTTTTCTCTCCCCCCTCTCTTTTGCTCTCTCTCCCCCTTCTCTTTTGCTCTCTCTTGCTCCCCTCTCTTTTTCTCTTTCTCTTTACCCTCTCATTTGCTCTCTCTTTGCGCCCTCTCTTTTGCTCTCTCTCCCTCCACCTCTCTTTTGCTCTCTCTTTTCAACTCTTTTGCTCTATCCCCCTCTTTTGCTCTCTCCCCCCTCTCTTTTGCTCTCTCCCCCCTCTCTTTTGCTCTCTCTTTCCCCCCTCTCTTTTGCTCTCTTTCTCTCTCCCCCTTCAATTTTGCTCTCTCTCTCCCCCTCTTTTGCTCTCTCTCTCTACCCCTCTCTTTTGCGCTCTCCCCTCTCTTTTGCTCTCTCTCTCCCCCTCTCTTTTCCTCTCTCTCTCCCCTCTAGGTCTCCTCCTCCCTCTCTCTATCTCCACATTCCCTCTCCACCTCCCTCTATCTTTACCCCTTCCTCTCTATCTCCCCTATCTCTCTCCCCCCCTCTCTCTATCTCCCCCTCTCTTGCTCTCTCTCTTCCCCCCCTATATTTTTCTCTCTCTCTCCCCCCTCTCTTTAACTCTCTCCCACCTCTCTTTTGCTCTCTCTCTCCCTCCACCCCTTTATTTTGTGTGCTCTCTCTTCCCCTCTCTTTTGCATGCTCTCTCTCTCCGCCTCTCTTTTGCTCTCTCCCCCCTCTTTTTGGCTCTCTCCCCCCTCTCTCTTGCTCTCTCTCCCCCTCTTTTGCTCTCTCTCTTTCCCCCTCTCTTGCATTCTCTCTTCCCCCTCTCTTGTGCTCTCCCCCCCTCTATTTTGCTCTCTCCCCTCTCTCTCTTTTGATCTCCCTCTCTCCCCCCTTTCTTTTGCTCGCTCTCTCCCCCCTCTCTTTGGCACTCTCTCTCTCCCCCTCTCTTTTGCTCACTCTCTCCCCCTCTCTTTTACTCTCTCTCTCCCCCCTCTTTTTAGCTCTCTCTCCCCCTCTCTTTTGCTCTCTCTCTCCACCCCTCTCTTTTGCACTCTCTCTCCCCCTCTCTTTTCCTCTCTCTCTCTCCTCTAGGTCTCCTCCTCCCTCTCTCTATCTCCACATTCCCTCTCCACCTCCCTCTAACTTTACCCCTCCCTCTCTCTCTCCGCTTTCTCTCTCCCCCCTCTCTCTATCTCCCCCTCTCTTGCCCTCTCTCTTCCTCCCCTATATTTTTCTCTCTCTCTCCCCCTCTCTTTAACTCTCTCCCACCTCTCTTTTGCTCTCTCTCTCTCTCCCCCCCTTTATTTTGCGTGCTCTCTCTTCCCCTCTCTTTTGCATGCTCTCTCTCTCCGCCTCTCTTTTGCTCTCTTCCCCCTCTTTTTGGCTCTCTCCCCCCTCTCTCTTGCTCTCTCTCCCCCTCTTTTGCTCTCTCTCTTTCCCCCTCCCTTGCTTTCTCTCTTCCCCCTCTCTTGTGCTCTCCCCCCTCTATTTTGCTCCCTCCCCTCTCTCTTTTTTGATCTCCCTCTATCCCCCATTTCTTTTGCTTGCTCTCTCCCCCTCTCTTTGGCACTCTCTCTCTCCCCCCTCTCTTTTGCTCACTATCTCCCCCTCTCTTTTACTCTCTCTCGCTCCCCCCTATCTTTTGCTCTCTCTCCCCCTCTCGTTTGCTCTCTCTCTCCACCCTCTCTTTTGCTCTCTCTCCCCCCTCTCTTTTAATCTTCTCTCTCCGCCTCTCTTTTGCACTCTCCCTCCTCTACTTTGCTCTCTACCCCCTCTATTTTGCTCTCTCTTTCCCCACTCTTGCTTTCTCTCTTCCCCCTCTCTTTTGCTCTCCCCCCTCTATTTTTCTCTCTCTCTCCCCCTCTCTCTTTTGATCTCCCTTTCTCCCCCCTCTCTTTTTTTGCTCGCTCTCCCTCCCCCTCTCTTTTGCTCTCTCGCTCTCTCTCCCCTCTTTCTTTTGATCTCCCTCTCCCCCCCTCTCTTTAGCTTGCTCTCTCCCTCTCTCTTTTGCTCTCTCTCTCTCCCCCCTCTCTTTTGATCTCTCTCCCCCATCTCTTTTGCTCTCTCTCCCCCCTCTCTTTTGCTCTCTCTCACTCCCCCTCTCTTTTGCTCCCCCCTCTCTTTTGCTCTCTCTCTCCTCCACTTTTGCTCTCTCTTGCTCCCCCCTCTCTTTTACTCTATCCCCCCTCTCCTTTGCTCTCTCTTGCTCTCCCTTTCTTTTGCTCCCCCCTCTCTTTTGCTCTCTCTCTCCCCTATCTTTTGGTTTCTCTCTCTCCGCCCTTCTCTTTTGCTCTCTCCCCTCTCTCTTTTGATCTCCCTCTCTCCCCCCTCTCTTTTGATCTCCCTCTCTTCCCCCTCTCTTTTGCTCTCTCTTCCCCCTCTCTTTTGCTCACTCTCCCCCCTCTCTCCTGCTCTCTCTTGCTCCCCTATCTCTTTTGCTCTCTCTCTCCCCCTTCTCTTTTGCTCTCTCTTGCTCCCCCCTCTCTTTTGCTCTCTCTCTCCCTCCCTCTCTTTTTCACTCTCTCTCTTCCCCTCACTTTTGCTCTCTCCCCACTCTCTTTTGCTCTCTCTCCTCCTCTCTTTTGCTCCCTCTTTTTCCCCTCTCTTTTGCTTTCTTTCTTTCACCGCCCTCAATTTAGCTCTCTCCCCCCTCTCTTTTGCTCTCCCCCTCTCTTTTGCTCTCTCTTGCTCCTCCTCTCTTTTGCTCTTTTTCTTCCCCCTCTCTTTTGCTCTCTCTCTTCTCCCTCTCTTTTGCTCTCTCACTCTCCCTCTCTTTTGCTCTCTCTTTTCAACTCTTTTGCTCTATCCCCCTCTCTTTTGTTTTATCCCCATCTCTTTTTCTCTCTCTCCCCATGTTGCTCTTTCTCTCCCCTCTCACTTTTGATCTCTCTCTCTCCACCGCTTGTTTGCGCTCTCTCTCCCCCCTCTCTTTTGCTCTCTTTCCCCTCTCTTTTGTTCTCCTCCCCTCTGTTTTGCTCTCTCTCTTTCCCCTCTCTTTTATTCTTTCTCCCCCCTCTCTTTTGCTCTCTCTCTCCCCCCTCTCTTTTGCTTTCTCTCTCTCCACCTCTCTTTTGCTCTCTCCCAACTCTCTTTTGCTCTCTCTCCCCCTCTATTTTGAACTCTCTCCCCCCTCTCTCTTGCTCTCTCTCCCCCCCTCTCTTTTGCTCTCTTTTTACTCCTCTCTTGCTTTCTCTCTTAACCCTCTCTTGTGCTCTCTCCCCCCTCTGCTTTCTCTTCCCCCTATATTTTGCTCTCTCTCTCCCCTCTCTCTTTTGTTCTCTTTTTCTTTCCCCTCTCTTTTGTTCTTTCTTCCCCCTCTATTTTGCTCTCTCCCACCTCTCTTTTGCTCTCTCTCGCTCCCCTCTCTCTTTCGCTCTCCCCCTCTCGTTTGCTCTCTCTCTCCCCCCTATCTTTTGCTCTCTCTTGCTCCCCCTCTCTTTTGCTCTTTCTCTTCACCCCTCTTCTGCTCTCTCTCTTCGCCTTCTCTTTCGCTCTCTCTCTCCCACTCTCTTTTGCTCTCTTTTTTCAACTCTTTTGCTCTATCCCCCTCTATTTTGCTCTCTCTCCCCCTCTTTTTTGCTCTCTCTTTTTCCCCTCTCTTTTTCTCTCTTTCTCTCTCCCTCTTCAATGTTGCTCTCTCTTTTCCCCCTCTCTTTTGCTCTCTCTCTCCCCCTCTCTTTTGCTCTCTCTCTCCCCTCTTGGTCTCCCCCTCCCTCTCTCTCTCTCCCCATTCCCTCTCCCCTTCCCTCTATCTTTACCCCTCCCTCTCTATCTCCCCCTATCTTTTTCTCCCCCCTATCTCCCCCTCTCTCTATCTCCCCCTCTCTTGCTCTCTCCCTTCCCCCTTTATTTTGCTCTCTCTCTCCCCCTCTCTTTTGCTTGCTCTCTCTCTCTGCCTCACTTTTGCTCTCTCCCCCTCTCTTTGGCTCTCTCCCCCTCTCTCTTGCTCTCCCTCCCCCTCTTTTGCTCTCTCTCTTTCCCCCTCTCTTGCTTTCTCTCTTCCCCCTCTCTTGTGCTCTCCCTCCCTCTATTTTGCTCTCTCCCCCTCTCTCTTTTGATCTCCCTCTCTCCCCCTTTCTTTTGTTCTCCCCCCCTCTGTTTTGCTCTCTCTCTTCCCCCTCTCTTTTATTCTTTCTCCCCCCTCTCTTTTGCTCTCTCTTTCTCCGCCCTCTCTTTTGCTTTCTCTCTCTCTCTCTCCACCTCTCTTTTGCTCTCTCCCAACTCTCTTTTGCTCTCTCTCCCCTCTATTTTGAACTATCTCCCCCCTCTCTTTTGCTCTCTCTCTCTCTCTCTCTCCCCTCTCTCTTGCTCTCTCTCTCCCCCTCTCTCTTGCTCTCTCTCTTTACTCCTTTCTTGCTTTCTCTCTTCCCCCTCTCTTGTGCTCTCTCCCCCCTCTATTTTGCTCTATCTTCCCCCTATATTTTGCTCTCTCTCTCCCCTCTCTCTTTTGTTCTCTTTGCCCTCTCTTTTGTTCTTTCTTCCCCCTCTGTTTTGCTCTCTCTCCCATCTCTTTTGCTCTCTCTTGCTCCCCTCTCTCTTTTGCTCTCCCCCTCTCGTTTGCTCTCTCTCTCCCCCCTCTCTTTTGCTCTCTCTTGCTCCCCCTCTCTTTTGCTCTTTCTCTTCACCCCTCTTCTGCTCTCTCTCTTCGCCTTCTCTTTTGCTCTCTCTCTCTCCCCCTCTCTTTTGCTTTATTTTTTCAACTCTTTTGCTCTATCCCCCTCTCTTTTGCTCTCTCTCCCCCTCTTTTTTGCTCTCTCTTTTTCCCCTATCGTTTTCTCTCTTTCTCTCTCCCCCTTCAATGTTGCTCTCTCTTTTACCCCTCTCTTTTGCTCTCTCTCTCCCCCTCTCTTTTGCTCTCTCTCTCCCTTCTCGGTCTCCCCCTCCCTCTCTCTCTCTCCCCATTCCCTCTCCTCTTCCCTCTATCTTTACCCCTCCCTCTCTCCCCTATCTTTTTCTCCCCTCTCTCTCTCTCCCTCTCTCTATCTCCCCCTCTCTTGCTCTCTCTCTTCCCCCTTTATTTTGCTCTCTCTCTCCCCCTCTCTTTTGCTTGCTCTCTCTCTCCGCCTCTCTTTTGCTCTCTCCCCCCTCTCTTTGGCTCTCTCCCCCCTCTCTCTTGCTCTCTCTCCCCCTCTTTTGCTCTCTCTCATTCCCCCTCTCTTGCTTTCTCTCTTCCCCCTCTCTTGTGCTCTCCCCCCTCTATTTTGCTCTCTCCCCCCTCTCTCTTTTTATCTCCCTCTCTCCCCCATTTCTTTTGCTCGCTCTCTCCTCCCTCTCTTTTGCAATCTCTCTTCCCCCTCTCTTTTGCTCACTCCCTCCCCCTCTCTTTTACTCTCTCTTGTCCCCCCTCTTTTGCTCCCCCCTCTCTTTTGCTCTCTCTCTCTCTCCCCCTTCACTTTTGCTCTCTCTCTTCCCCCTCTCTTTTGCTCTCTCTCTCCCCCTCTCTTTTGCTCTCTCTTTTCCACTCTTTTGCTCTATCCCCCTCTATTTTTTCTCTCTCCCACCTCTTTTTTTCTCTCTCCCCCTCTCTTTTGCTCTTTCTTTTCCCCATCTCTTTTGCTCTCTTTCTCTCTCCCCCTTTAATTTTGCTCTCTCTCCCCCTCTCTTTTGCTCTCTCTCCCCCCTCTCTTTTGCTCTCTCTCCCCCCTCTCTTTTGCTCTCTCTCCACCTCTCTTTTGCTCTCTCCCCCCTCTCTTTTGCTCTCTCTCCCCCCTCTATTTTGCACTCTCTCCCCCTCTCTTTTGCTCTCTCTCCCCCTCTCTCTTGCTCTCTCTCCCCTTCTCTCTTTTGCTCTCTCTCTCTTTACTCCTCTCTTGATTTCTCTCTTCTCCCTCTCTTGTGCTCTCTTCCCCCTCTCTTTTGCTCTCTCTTTCCCCTTTATGTTGCTCTCTCTCTCCCATCTCTCTTTTGATCTCCCTCTCTCCCCCTCTCGTTTGCACTCTCTCCCCCCTCTCTTTTGCTCTCTTTCCCCTCTCTTTTGTTCTCCCCCTCTGTTTTGCTCTCTATCTTCCCCCTCTTTTTTGCTCTCTCTCGCTCCCCTCTCTCGTTCGCTCTCCCCCCTCTCTTTTGCTCTCTCTCTCCCCCCTCTCTTTTGCTCTCTCTTGCTCCCCCTCTCTTTTGCTCTTTCTCTTTACCCTCTCTTTTGCTCTCTCTTTTCGCCCTCTCTTTTGCTCTCTCTCCCCCTCTCTTTTGCTCTCTCTTTTCAACTCTTTTGCTCTATCCCCCTCTTTTGCTCTCTCCCCCCTCTCTTTTGCTCTTTTTTTCCCCCTCTCTTTGCTCTCTCTTTTCCCCCCTCTCTTTTGCTCTCTTTCTCTCTCCCCCTTCAATTTTGCTCTCTCTCTCCCCCTCTCTTTTGCTCTCTCCCCCTCTCTTTTGCTCTCTCTCCCCCCCCCCTCTCTTTTCCTCTCTCTCTCCCCTCTAGGTCTCCTCCTCCCTCTCTCTATCTCCACATTCCCTCTCCACCTCCCTCTATCTTTACCCCTTCCATTCTCTCTCCCCTATCTCTCTCCATCTCTCTCTATCTCCCCCTCTCTTGCTCTCTCTCTTCCCCCCCTATATTTTTCTCTCTCTCTCCCCCCTCTCTTTAACTCTCTTCCACCTCTCTTTTGCTCTCTCTCTCCCCCCCTTTATTTTGCGTGCTCTCTCTTCCCCTCTCTTTTGCATGCTCTCTCTCTCTCTGCCTCTCTTTTGCTCTCTTCCCACTCTTTTTGGCTCTCTCCCCCTCTCTCTTGCTCTCTCCCCCCCCTCTTTTGCTCTCTCTCTTTCCCCCTCTCTTGCTTTCTCTCTTCCCCCTCTCTTGTGCTCTCCCCCCTCTATTTTGCTCTCTCCCCCTCTCTCTTTTGATCTCCCTCTCTCCCCCCTTTCTTTTGCTCGCTCTCTCCCCCTCTCTTTGGCACTCTCTCTCTCCCCCCTCTAATTTGCTCACTCTCTCCCCCTCTCTTTTACTCTCTCTCTCCCCCCTCTCTTTTGCTCTCTCTCCACCTCTCTTTTGCTCTCTCTCTCCACCCCTCTCTTTTGCTCTCCCCCCTCTCTTTTGCACTCTCTCTCCCCCTCTCTTTTCCTCTCTCTCTCCCTTCTAGGTCTCCTCCTCCCTCTCTCTATCTCCACATTCCCTCTCCACCTCCCTCTATCTTTACCCCTCCCTCTCTCTCTCCCCTATCTCTCTCCCCCCTCTCTCTATCTCCCCCTCTCTTGCTCTCTCTCTTCCCCCCCTATATTTTTCTCTCTCTCTCCCCCCTCTCTTTAACTCTCTCCCACCTCTCTTTTGCTCTCTCTCTCTCCCCCCTTTATTTCTCTCTCTTCCGCTCTCTTTTGCATGCTCTCTCTCTCTGCCTCTCTTTTGCTCTCTTCCCCCTCTTTTTGGCTCTCTCCCCCCTCTCTCTTGCTCTCTCTCCCCCTCTTTTGCTCTCTCTCTCTTTCCCCCTCTCTTGCTTTCTCTCTTCCCCCTCTCTTGTGCTCTCCCCCCTCTATTTTGCTCTCTCCCCTCTCTCTCTTTTGATCTCCCTCTCTCCCCCCTTTCTTTTGCTCGCTCTCTCGCCCCTCTCTTTGGCACTCTCTCCCCCTCTCTTTTGCTCACTCTCTCCCCCTCTCTTTTACTCTCTCTCTCCCCCATCTCTTTTGCTCTCTCTCGCTCCCCCCTCTCTTTTGCTCTCTCTCCCCCTCTCTTTTGCTCTCTCTCTCCACCCTCTCTTTTGCTCTCTCTCCCCTCTACTTTGCTCTCTACCCCCTCTATTTTGCTCTCTCTCTTTCCCCACTCTTGGTTTCTCTCTTCCCCCTCTCTTTTGATCTCCCTTTCTCCCCCCTCTCTTTTTTTGCTCTCTCTCTCTCCCCCTCTCTTTAGCTCTCTCGCTCTCTCTCTCCCCTCTTTCTTTTGATCTCCCTCTCTCCCCCCTCTCTTTAGCTTGCTCTCTCCCTCTCTCTTTTGCTCTCTCTCTCTTCACCCTCTCTTTTGATCTCTCTCCCCCATCTCTTTTGCTCTCTCTCTCTTCACCCTCTCTTTTGATCTCTCTCCCCCATCTCTTTTGCTCTCTCTCCCCCTCTCTTTTGCTCTCTCTCGCTCCCCCTCTCTTTTGCTCCCCCCTCTCTTTTGCTCTCTCTCTCCTCCACTTTTGCTCTCTCTTGCTCCCCCCTCTCTTTTACTCTATCCCCCCCTCTCCTTTGCTCTCTCTTGCTCCCCCTTTCTTTTGCTCCCCCCCTCTTTTGCTCTCTCTCTCCCCTATCTTTTGCTCTCTCTCTCTCTCTCCGTCCTTCTCTTTTGCTCTCTCCCCTCTCTCTTTTGATTTCCCTCTCTCCCCCCTCTCTTTTGCTTGCTCTCTCTTCCCCCTTCTCTTTTGCTCTCTCTTCCCCCTCACTTTTGCTCTCTCTCTCCCCCCTCTCTCCGGCTCTCTCTTGCTCCCCTATCTCTTTTGCTCTCTCTCGCTCCCCCCTCTCTTTTGCTCTCTCTCTCCCTCTCTTTTTCACTCTCTCTCTTCCCCTCACTTTTGCTCTCTCTCTCCCCCCACTCTCTTTTGCTCTCTCTCCTCCTCTCTTTTGCTCCCTCTTTTTCCCCGCTATCTTTTGCTTTCTTTCTTTCACCGCCCTCAATTTAGCTCTCTCTCTCCCCCCTCTCTTTTGCTCTCTCTCCCCCTCTCTTTTGCTCTCTCTCTCCTCCCTCTCTTTTGCTCTCTCTCTCCCCTCTCACTCTCCCCCTCCCTCTTTCTCTTCCCACTCCTTCTTCCCCATCCTTCTATCTCTACCCCTCCCTCTCACCCTCCCTCTTCTCTCTCCCCTCTCTCCCCCCCCTCTCTCTTCCCCCCCTCTCTTTTGCTCTCTCTTCCCCCAGCTTTCGCCCTCTCTCCCCCTTTCTTTTGCTCTCTCTCTCCCCCCTCTCTTTTGCGCTCTCCCCCCCTCTTTTGCTCTCTCTCTTTCCCCCCTCTTCTTTGCTCTTTCTCTCCCCTTCTCTTTTGCTCTCTCTCTCTCCTATATATCTATTCTATCTATCTATCTATTGGGTTCTTGTTTCACCCGTAAGGGTCTCAAGGCGCTGAGGGTTGCAGTTCAGTCGAAGAGCCAGGTCTTAAGGTCCTTTCTGAACTTAGTTAGGGTGGTAGCTTGTCTAAGGTGCAGAGGGAGGGTGTTCCAAGTCTTGGCAGCCAGGTGAGAGAAGGATCTGCCTCCCACTGTGGTTTTCCTGATGCGGGGGATGACAGCGAGGGCTTGGTCAGCCGATCGTTGTCTGGCAGGGGTGTAAAAGGTAACACAGTGGTTCAAGCATTCGGGACTGATGTTGTGGAGGGCCTTGAATGCGTGGGTGATAAGCTTGAAGGTTATTCTTTTGTTGATGGGGAGCCAGTGAAGGTCCCGCAGGTATTTGGTGATGTGGCATTGACGAGGGATTTCAAGGATTAGGCCGAGGAGTTCTGGATGAGCTGTAGTCTCTTTTGGAGCTTGATGGTGGTGACAGCGTAGAGTGCGTTACTATAGTCCAGTCGGCTGCTGACGAGGGCGTGAGTGACAGTCTTCCTGGTCTTGGTTGGGATCCATTTGAAAATCTTTTGCAGCAGGTGAAGTGTGTGGAAGCATGCAGAAGAGACGGCGTTGATTTGCCGGTCCATGGAGAGTGATGAGTCCAGGATGACGCCTAGATTTTCGTGCATGGTCGGTGAGGGTTGGAGGGTGTCCGAGGGCTGTGGGCCACCAGGAGTTATTCCACGCAGATGTGGTGGGACCGAGGAGGAGGACTTCGGTCTTGTCTGCGTTCAGCTTTAGGCAGTTGTAGTTCATCCAGGTGGCGACTGCTGTCAGCCCTTCGTGGATGTTTCTTTTGGCGGTGGTGGGGTCACTGGTGAGTGAGATGATTAGCTGGGTGTCGTCGGCATAGGAGATGATGTTGAGGTTGTGTCGTCGGGCGATGGCGGAGAGAGGGGCCATGTAGATGTTGAATAGGGTGGGGCTCAGAGAAGAGCCTTGGGGTACACCGCAGCTGGTTTCTGTGGGCTTGGAGGTGAAGGGTGGGATTCTAACTTTCTGGGTTCTGCCGGTGAGGAAGGAGGTGATCCATTCCATGGCTTTGTCGCGTATGCCAGCATCGTGTAGTCAGTTGCGGAAGGTGAGATGGAAGACAGTGTCGAATGCTGCTGAGAGTTCTAGGAGAATGAGGGTGGCGGTCTCTCCTCAGTCGAGTAGGGTGAGAATGTCATCTGTGACGGCGAGGAGGGCGGTCTCGGTGCTGTGGTTGCTCCTGAAACCGGATTGGGAGGGGTCCAGGGTGTGGTTGGCTTCAATGTAGCCAACGAGTTGCGCATTGATGGACTTCTCGATGACTTTGGCTGCAAAGGGGAGCAAAGAGATTGGGCGGTAGTTCTTCAGATCATTGGGGTCAGCTGTGGGTTTTTTCAGTAGGGGTTTTAATTCTGCATGCTTCCAGTCATCCGGGAAGGTGCCGGTTTCGATGGAGCAGTTGATGGTGCTGCAGAGCTCGGGGGCGATGGTGTCACCCGCTTTGTTGAAAATGTGATGCGGGCATGGGCCCGAGGTTGCTCCGGAGTGGATCAATCTCATGATCCTGATGGTGTCCTCTGTGGTGAAGGGGCTCCAGATAGTCAGTGGGGGGTATTCAGTGGTGTATTTGGGTGAGGTATTGGTGGGAGTTGGTGGGTAGGCGGTGGTGGGTGAGTTCTGGGGCGCGAAGCTGTCATAGATGTCGACAATCTTGCAGTGGAAGTACATTGCGAGGTTATCGCAGAGGTCCTGGGAGGGCGGGATGTTGTTGGTGTTGCTGTTGGGTTTGGAGAATTCCTTGATGACTGTGAACAGCTCCTTACTGTTGTGGACATTGGCATTGATTCTGTCTTGGATAGCTGTCATCTTGGTGGTTTTGATGAGGTGGTGTTGGGTAGTGATGGCTTCTTTGTAGGCTGTTTTATTTGAGGGGGTCTTCCTGGATCTCCAGGTCCTTTCCAATCGCCTGCAGTGGCATTTGGAGTCCTGGAGGGCAGGGGTGAACCAACTAGCCTTGTTGGTGGGTTGGTGGTTGGATGGTTTCTTGAGAGGGGCGAGGGTGTTGGTGCAGTCTGTGAGCCAGTGGTGGAGGTTGCAGGCAGAGGAGTTGGCATCTGTGGAGGTAGCTGGGGGGCACTTTGTTGAAGGAAAAATGTATGCAATGGTGGTCGGTCCAATGGAGTTCGGTGATGTGGTTGACTGAGATGTGGTTGTCTGCAGAGAAGATAGGGTCAAGTGTGTGTCCGGCTGAGTGGGTTGGGGAGTTGACGAGTTGCTTTAGACCGATGGTTCCAAGGTTTTCTAAGAGGTTGGCAGTGTTGTGGTCATTTTGATTGTCAAGGTGGAAGTTGAGGTCACCGAGGAGGATGTAGTCTGTTGAGGGGAGGGCATGGGGTGCCACGGAGGGTAGTGTTGGGACTGACCTGGATCTTGAAGTGTAGGTGTTCCAAGCCTGGTGAATGGTAGTCGGAGCTGGTTGTGATGTGGAGGGAGTGTTTGTGGACGATGGCGATGCCTCCTCCCGGTCAGTTGCTGCGGTCCTTGTGGGAGATCTTGTATCCGTCGGGGATGGCGATGTCCGGCATTGATGTGGGGTTCAGCCAGGTTTCAGTAAGGAAGGCAACGTCCGGGGAGGTGGAGTTAAGCAGGTTCCAGATTTTGATGGCATGCTTGCGGATGGAGCGGGTGTTGAGGAGGATGCAGTTGAGGTGGTTGCGTTTGTTTTTGCGTGAGGTGACTGGCAGGTTAGTGGTTCGGAGGGAGGAGAAGGTGTGAGAAGTGACTGGCAGGTTAGTGGTTCGGAGGGAGGAGAAGGAGCAGTTGCGGCAGGTGAAGGGTCCAATGGTGTTCGTCGGGGATGCGTGGTGGCAGGCAGATGATCTACTGGTGTTGAGATGGAGGAGGGTGCTGGCGTCGTAGTGGCGGTGGTTGTGGGAGCCAGGGTTAATGGCGCTGGACGCGGTCCAGGCGCAGACGGGCTGGCCTTTGGTGCACCTTCGGCGTGCCAGTGCTGCACCCACTGCATGCACCCGCTGCACGGACGCGCAGCAACTTCCATTAAATAGGGGCTGGGAGGTGGGAAGGCTGGGAGGTGGGGGGCAGGGCAGTGGCTGTAGGAAGAAAGTTAACAAAGGTAGTTACCTGTGCTGTGCTGGTAGGTGAGGGGAGGGCAGTGGCTGTGGCATGGGAGAGACAAGCATTAAGGAGAGCAGGCTGGAAGTGGCTGCAGTCTCAGAGTAAGACAGCAGCAACTTCCATTAAATAGGTGCTGGGAGGTGGGAGGGCTGGGAGGCGGGAGGCAGGGCAGTGGCTGTAGGAAGAAAGTTAACAAAGGGAGTTACCTGTGCTGTGCTGGTAGGCGGGGGGAGGGCAGTGGCTGTAGCATGGGAGAGACAAGCATGAAGGCTGGAAGTGGCTCATTTGCTCTCCCTCTCTCCCCTTTCTCTTTTGCTCTCTCTCTTTCTATTTTGCTCTCTCATCCCCTCTATCCCCTCTGTTTTGCTCTCTCTTCCCCTCTGTTGCTCTTTCTGCCCCCTCTTTTGCTCTCTCCCCCTTATCTTTCCCCCCTCTTTTGCTCTCTTTCCTCCCTATTTTGTGGCTCAGAAGGTAAGTCCCCATCCTTGCTGTGCTGACATTTCAACAATTGGAGCTTGGCTCCTTCTCTCCCCTCTCTCTTTTGCTCTCTCTCTCCTCCCCACTCTTTTTCTCTCCCCCCTCTTTTGCTCTCTCTCTCTCTCTCTCTCTCCCCTCTCTTTTGCTCTCTTTCTCTCCCCCTCTCTTTTACTCTCTCCTCTTCTATCTCTTTTGCTCTCTCTCCGCCTCTTTTTTGCTCTCTCTCTTCCCCCTTTTTTTCTCCCTCTCCTCTCCTCTTTTACTCTCTCTCTCTTTGACTCTCTTTTGCTCTCTCCCCCCTCTCTTTTGCTCTATCTTTCTCTCCCCCTTTTTTGCTCTCTCTCCCCCTCTCTTTTGCTCTCTATCTCTCTCTCCCCCTATCTTTTGCTCTCTCTCTCTCTCTCCACCTCTCGTTTAATTTCTCCCCCCACTCTTTTGCTCTCTCTCCCCCTCTCATTTGCTCTCTCTCCCCTCTCTCATTTGCTCTCTTTTCCCTACTCTATTTTGCTCTCTCTCCCCCCTCTTTTGCTCTCTCTCCCCCTCTTTTGCTCTTACTCTCTCTCCCCTCAATCATTTGCTATCTCTCTCCCCTTTCTTTTGCTCTCTCTCTTCCCCCCTCTTTTGCTCCCTCTCCCCTCTCTTTTGCTCTCTCTCCCCTCTCTTTTGCTCTCTCTCCCCTTTTTTGCTCTCTTTCCCCCCCTGTTTTGCTCTCTCTTCCCCCTCTTTTGCTCTCCCTCCCCCCTCTTTTGCGCTACCTCATGACCACGCCAACTCCCACTTGCCACACCCACTCCCTCTCAGCTCGCTCCCACCTGGCCACACCACCCAGACACACCCACTCCCGCCCAACGTTCTCACGGTGGACAGCAGATCAGGAGTGTTTGCCTAAGGCCAGGTGTGTTTGTCCTTGCGCTGTCTCTAATGCGCATGACAGCTTCGGACAAACACACTTGGCTTTTTATATTATAGGATTGTGTTTTGTCTATGCTGCTAGCAGTTCCCTCTTGATGTGTGATATAATGTATTGGGGAACTTAAAATAATTATGCATGTTAAACACTAAATACATTTCATATGTTTCCCTGTAATCATGGGTGCTGCCATTTTGGAAACTAGGTTACACTGCAGGTATCTGAAGGAGAGTTACTGCACATGTGAAATCAGGTCAGCACTAGAATGTAGTGAAAGATAGATTTCAACATGCTGACGCCAATGACTAGGGTGAGGCTGGGCATAATCTCAGTCCTGTGCTTATGAAATATATTTAGGGCCAGATTACAAGTGAAGAGCAAATTAACGCTTCAGCTTGAGTGTTAATTGTGCTAGAAGTAAGCTTTTCGCACTTGTCAGGATGAGCTCATATTACGAGTTGAATGTAAACTGTTTTTGCTCTCGCACTAACCCGACAAATGCAAAAGCCAAAATTAGAATATTGTGTGCTAATTCACTTATTCCACCGTAGTCAATGAAGTAAAAAAAGTGGAAAGAAGCACCCCACTCTTGCGCAAACACAATCACATATTCCCACTCTCCCTAACTCGACATGAAAATATGAATATTTCACATTCCAATGTTCTTCACATAACAGAATATGTTTTAGTTATTCATAAATACATATTTCTAAATATATCTGATGTTTTTTAAAACAATATATATCTATATATATATATATATATATATATATATATATATATATATAATCTTGAAAGAAAGAAATAGTCAGCTCTGCTTCACTAAAAGTCCAACATTTAATCGGGCAATTTAAAATACACAGCAACATCAGTAGCAAATGTCTAACATGTTTCGACTTGAGGACTTGCTCATAGACATAGGGGGATAATTATCAAAGCCTCAACCACAAATACGCCGGAATTTTGCAGCGTAATTGTGTCGAGCTTGATCCGACCTAGTTATCAAAGCCTACAGACCGTCAAATGTTGAAATTTGTGACGTAACATACGATCCACCGCAGATCGATGCTTACGTCATTACAGATGTTCCAAATACACATTCGGCTCTATTTGACACCTTTTGCCAGTTATCACACTTTTAACAGGTACGCTGGCGGCTATTCCGGCCCAGTGTCCTGGTTTTCAATCCGACACCCTGGAGGCCACGGATCCCATAGAAATCAATGGGAGTCTGAAAGCAGAGAAAGTTTATGTTCGATGCTGCCAGATATCCCATTGATTTCTATGGTTGAAAACAAGTTACGTTTACACCTAAAACCCTAATATAAACCACGAGTCTAAACACCCCTAGCCTGCCGCCCCAACCCCGCCGCAACATAAAGTTATTAACCCCTATTCCGCTGCTCCTGACCCCGCCGCAACCTAAAAAAAATTATTAACCCTTATTCTGCCTCTCCCCGACACTGCTGCCACTAAATAAACGTATTAACCCCTAAACCTCTGGCATCCCACATAACCACCACTAACTAAACCTATTAACTCCTAAACCATCAACCCCCCGCATCGCCATAAACTAAATAAAGCTATTAACCCCTAAACCTAACAACCCGCTAACTTTAAAATAAAATTACAACATCCCTATCTTCAAATAAACTTAAACTTACCTGTAGAACTAAAAGAAATTATTAATTTATATTAATTAATTAACCTACCCTAACTATTATACTACTATTAAATTAAACTAGCAATTAAATAAACTAAATTACATATTAAAAAACACTAACCCTACTCAAATTATTTAAATATACTATTAAACCTTATTAAAAATACTACATTACCAAAAAAAAACTAAGTTACAAAGAAAAACAAACACTAAATTATGAAAAATAAAAGACCACATTATCAAAAGCAAAAAAGAATTACACCTAATCTAATAGCCCTTTTAAAATAAAAAAGCCCCACCAAAATAAAAAAACCCTATCCTACAATAAACTACCAATAAAAGAGCCTTTTGTGGGGCATTGCCTCAAAGAAATCAGCTCTTTTACCTGTACAAAAAAATACAAACACCCTCCAACAGTAAAACCCACCACCCAACCAACCCCCCCAAATAAAAATCTAAAACAACCTAAGCTCCCCATTGCCCTGAAAAGGGCATTTGTATGGGCATTGCCCATAAAAGGGCATTTAGCTCTTTTACATGCCCAGACCCTAATCTAAAAATAAAACCCACCCAAAAACCCTTATATAAACCTAACACTAACCCCCGATGGTCCACTTACAGGTATTGATATCCCACTTGAAGGATCCATCCAGTCGGCAAGAAGTCTTCATCCAGGCAGCCTCTTCAATCTTCATCCAGCTGGCGAAGTCCTCATCCAGGCAACAATCAGTCTTCATCCAGACGGCATCTTCTATCTTCATCCATCCGGCGAAGAGCAGGTCCATCTGGAAGACATCCGACGCGGAGCATCCTCTTCATATGGTAGCCGCCGTAAACAGGAACTTCAATGCAAGTGACATCATCCAAGATGGCGAGTCTTGCATGCCTATTGGCTGAAAGATTTCAATCAGCCAGTAGGATTAGAGCTGCTAAAATCCTATTGGCTGTTCCAATCAGCCAATAGGATTGAGCTCTCATCCTATTAGCTGATTGGAACAGCCAATAGAATGAGAGCTGCTCAAATCCTATTGGCTGATTGGAACAGCGAATAGGATTTGATTGAAATCTTTCAGCAAATAGGAATGCAAGGGATGCCATCTTGGATGACATCACTTGCATTGAAGTTCCAGTTTACGTCGGCAACCGTATGAAGAGGATGCTCCACGCCGGATGTCTTCAGGATGGTCCCGCTCTGCGCCAGATGGATGAATATAGAAGATGCCGTTTGGATGAAGACTTCTTGCCACCTGGATGAGGACTTCAAGCGGGACTTCAATAACTGTAAGTGGATCGTCAGTGGTTAGTGTTAGGTTTATTTAAGGGTTTTTTGGGTGGGTTTTATTTTTAGATTAAGGTCTGGGCATGTAAAAGAGCTATTATTATTATTATTATCGGTTATTTGTAGAGCGCCAACAGATTCCGCAGCGCTATAATATATATAATATATATTATATAATATATATTAAGGGCAATGCCCATACAAATGCCCTTTTCAGGGCAATGGGGAGCTTAGGTTATTTTAGATAGGTTTTTATTTTGGGGGGTTGGTTGTTTGGGTGGTGGGTTTTACTGTTGGGGGTGTTTGTATTTTTTTATACAGGTAAAAGAGCTGATTTCTTTAGGGCAATGCCCCACAAAAGGCCCCTTTAAGGGTGATTGGTAGTTTATTGAAGGCTAGGTTTTTTTATTTTTGGGGGGCTTTTTTTTTATAGGGCTATAAGATTAGGTGTAATTTTTTTTTTTTTTTGATAATGTGTTTTTTTTATTTTTCGTAATTTAGTGTTTTGGTTTTTTGTAACTTAGTTGGTTTTTTTTGTAATGTAGTACTTTTAATAAGCTTTAATAGTATATTTAAATAATTTGAGTAGGGTTAGGGGTTTTTAATATGTAATTTAGTTAATTTAATTTGTAGTTTAATTTAATTGTAGTATAATAGTTAGGGTAGGTTAATTGATATTTTAAAATAGTTTATTTTCAATCTACAGATAAGTTTAAATTTATTTGAAAAAAGGGATGTTGTAATTTTATTTTCAAGTTAGCGGGTTGTTAGGTTTAGGGGTTAATAGCTTAATTTAGTTTATGGCGATATGGGGGGCTGACGGTTTAGGGGTTAATAGGTTTAGTTAGCGGTGGTGATGTAGGAGGCCAGAGGTTTAGGGGTTAATATGTGTATTTAGTGGTGGCGGGGAGCAGCTGAATAGGGGTTAATAAGTTTATTTAAGTTGTGGCGGGGTCGGGAGTGGCGGAATAGGGGTTAATAACTTTATTTATGTTGTGGCGGGGATGGGGAGCGGCTTAATAGGGGTTAATAACTTGATTTATGTTGCGGCGGGGTCGGGGAGCGGCAGGATAGGGGTTAATAAGTTTATTTATTTTGCGGCGGGGTCGGGAGTGGCGGGATAGGGGTTAAACATTTTAGTATAGTGAAAGGGTATAAATAAAGTTGGTAAAAAGCCGAATAGATGCGAGATCAATGACTGTTAGTTAACAACAGTCCGATGCTCACCGCCCCGTACTTGGTGCGCGTCTTCTTGCTGGCTTTTTTATAAATAAGGAGAGCATATTGAGATACGCGGCCGCGATGTTAGGCGATGTTAGGCAAGCGTATTGATGCCGGCGAATGCAACACAGTTGACGGCTTGATAGATATCCCCCATAGGCTTGATAGTAATACCGCCACATTTAAAAGCAACAACTGATGTTCTATTGCCTGCTACCTACTCATGGTATAAATATGTACAAATACAGTATGTATAGAAATAACAAATTATAACATTGGAATGTGAAATATTTGCAATAAACCCATAGTTAAAACCTTTAATAAAAATGAATATTGCATTAAAAAATGTTTTAATATGTTTTCATCTACTTAACTGCAAAGGACTCCAATGCACTTCTATATATGTCTATATATGTGTACATATGTATTTATGTGTATATATGTGTATATATGTCTGTAAATACACATATAAACATATATATATATATATATATTTATATATATATATATATATATATATATATATATATATATATATACTGTACATACATATAAATATTTAGACATGTAAATGTACAGTATGTATTTCAATGTTAAAGCCCTTTGCCTGTCTTTTTTTCTAACACCTGAGATCTCATATCTTTGAGCCCTTATAACTTTTGAGTACAATATTGTTTTTAATAATTTTATTAGATAGTGCCATTATGAGTGTAACTTTACTATGTAATGTATTTTTTATGTGTTTTGTGACACTTTTCTATTTTGTGAAACAGTTAACCAGAGCTCTGAAGTCGTGGTAATCATTTTAGCGTAAATCGTGATTGCGCTTAAGTGATCGCATCAACCCCCCGCATCGCCATAAACTAAATAAAGCTATTAACCCCTAAACCTAACAACCCGCTAACTTTAAAATAAAATTACAACATCCCTATCTTCAAATAAACTTAAACTTACCTGTAGAATTAAAAGAAATTATTAATTTATATTAATTAATTAACCTACCCTAACTATTATACTACAATTAAATTAAACTAGCAATTAAATAAACTAAATTACATATTAAAAAACACTAACCCTACTCAAATTATTTAAATATACTATTAAACCTTATTAAAAATACTACATTACCAAAAAAAAACTAAGTTACAAAGAAAAACAAACACTAAATTATGAAAAATAAAAGACCACATTATCAAAAGCAAAAAAGAATTACACCTAACTAATAGCACTTTCAAAATAAAAAAGCCCCACCAAAATAAAAAAAAACCCTATCCTACAATAAACTACCAATAAAAGAGCCTTTTGTGGGGCATTGCCCCAAAGAAATCAGCTTTTTTACCTGTACAAAAAAATACAAACACCCTCCAACAGTAAAACCCACCACCCAACCAACCCCCCCAAATAAAAACCTATCTAAAACAACCTAAGCTCCCCATTGCCCTGAAAAGGGAATTTAGCTCTTTTACATGCCCAGACCCTAATCTAAAAATAAAACCCACCCAAAATCCCTTAAATAAACCTAACACTAACCCCCGATGGTCCACTTACAGGTATTGATATCCCACTTGAAGGATCCATCCAGTCGGCTAGAAGTCTTCATCCAGGCAGCCTCTTCAATCTTCATCCAGCTGGCGAAGTCCTCATCCAGGCGACAATCAGTCTTCATCCAGACGGCATCTTCTATCTTCATCCATCCGGCGTAGAGCAGGTCCATCTGGAAGACATCCGACGCGGAGCATCCTCTTCATATGGTCGCCGCCGTAAACAGGAACTTCAATGCAAGTGACATCATCCAAGATGGCGAGTCTTGCATGACTATTGGCTGAAAGATTTCAATCAGCCAGTAGGATTAGAGCTGCTAAAATCCTATTGGCTGTTCCAATCAGCCAATAGGATTGAGCTCTCATCCTATTAACTGATTGGAACAGCCAATAGAATGAGAGCTGCTCAAATCCTATTGGCTGATTGGAACAGCGAATAGGATTTGATTGAAATTTTTCAGCCAATAGGAATGCAAGGGATGCCATCTTGGATGACATCACTTGCATTGAAGTTCCAGTTTACGTCGGCAACCGTATGAAGAGGATGCTCCACGCCGGATGTCTTCAGGATGGTCCCGCTCTGCGCCAGATGGATGAATATAGAAGATGCCGTTTGGATGAAGACTTCTTGCCGCCTGGATGAGGACTTCAAGCGGGACTTCAATAACTGTAAGTGGATCGTCAGGGGTTAGTGTTTATTTAAGGGTTTTTTGGGTGGGTTTTATTTTTAGATTAAGGTCTGGGCATGTAAAAGAGCTAAATGTCCTTTTAAGGGCAATGCCCATACAAATGCCCTTTTCAGGGCAATGGGGAGCTTAGGTTATTTTAGATAGGTTTTTATTTTGGGGGGTTGGTTGTTTGGGTGGTGGGTTTCACTGTTGGGGGTGTTTGTATTTTTTTATACAGGTAAAAGAGCTGATTTCTTTGGGGCAATGCCCCACAAAAGGCCCTTTAAGGGCGATTGGTAGTTTATTGAAGGCTAGGTTTTTTTATTTTTGGGGGGCTTTTTTTTGATAGGGCTATAAGATTAGGTGTAATTCTTTTTTATTTTTGATAATGTGTTTTTTTTATTTTTCGTAATTTAGTGTTTTGTTTTTTTGTAACTTAGTTGTTTTTTTTTGTAATGTAGTACTTTTAATAAGCTTTAATAGTATATTTAAATAATTTGAGTAGGGTTAGGGGTTTTTAATATGTAATTTAGTTAATTTAATTTGTAGTTTAATTTAATTGTAGTATAATAGTTAGGGTAGGTTAATTGATATTTTAAAATAGTTTATTTTAAATCTACAGGTAAGTTTAAATTTATTTGAAAAAAGGGATGTTGTAATTTTATTTTCAAGTTAGCGGGTTGTTAGGTTTAGGGGTTAATAGCTTAATTTAGTTTATGGCGATGTGGGGGGCTGACGGTTTAGGGGTTAATAGGTTTAGTTAGTGGTGGTGATGTAGGAGGCCAGAGGTTTAGGGGTTAATATGTGTATTTAGTGGTGGCGGGGAGCAGCTGAATAGGGGTTAATAAGTTTATTTAAGTTGCGGCGGGGTTGGGAGTGGCGGAAAACGGGTTAATAACTTTATTTATGTTGTGGCGGGGATGGGGAGTGGCTTAATAGGGGTTAATAACTTGATTTATGTTGCGGCGGGGTCGGGGAGCGGCAGGATAGGGGTTAATAAGTTTATTTATTTTGCGGCGGGGTCGGGAGTGGCGGGATAGGGGTTAAACATTTTAGTATAGTGAAAGGGTATAAATAAAGTTGGTAAAAAGCCGAATAGATGCGATATCGATGACTGTTAGTTAACAACAGTCCGATGCTCATCGCCCCGTACTTGGTGCGCGTCTTCTTGCTGGCTTTTTTATAAATAAGGAGAGCATATTGAGATACGCGGCCGCAATGTTAGGCGATGTTAGGCAAGCGTATTGATGCCGGCGAATGCAACACAGTTGACGGCTTGATAGATATCCCCCATAGGCTTGATAGTAATACCGCCACATTTAAAAGCAACAACTGACGTTCTATTGGCTGCTACCTACTCACGGTATAGATATGTACAAATACAGTATGTATAGAAATAAATTATAACATTGGAATGTGAAATATTTGCAATAATCCCATAGTTAAAACCTTTAATAAAAATGAATATTGCATTAAAAAATGTTTTAATATGTTTTCATCTACTTAACTGCAAAGGACTCCAATGCACTTCTATATATGTCTATATATGTGTACATATGTATTTATGTGTATATATGTGTATATATGTCTGTAAATACACATATAAACATATATATATATATATATATATATATATATATATATATATATACTGTACATACATATAAATATTTAGACATGTAAATGTACAGTATGTATTTCAATGTTAAAGCCCTTTGCCTGTCTTTTTTTTTCTAACACCTGAGATCTCATATCTTTGAGCCCTTATAACTTTTGAGTACAATATTGTTTTTAATAATTTTATTAGATAGTGCCATTATGAGTGTAACTTTACTATGTAATGTATTTTTTATGTGTTTTGTGACACTTTTCTATTTTGTGAAACAGTTAACCAGAGCTCTGAAGTTGTGGTAATCATTCTAGCGTAAATCGCGATTGCGCTTAAGTGATCGCCTTTACATGTAACTTCTAATACCAGCGAGAAGCCCAACAAACTGAAACACCTGTGATAAACCCCTTATTGCTTGCACGTAAACGTTTGCCCTCCACTCGTAATCTGGCCCTTAGTGTTTAATGTCCCTTTAATGGTAGGAAGAATGCTCTTAACAAGGATGCCCTCAGCAGCCTAAGGAGCATATAGGAACTCCTGTGCAGTTGTTTATCACGTGCGCCAAAGAAAATTATCTTTTTTTTTTGCATTTTATGTGGCATTTTTATAAACTACAGTTATTTTACAAAAGTTTGTGGTTTTTTGAAAAAACAAGGTATGATTTATGTGGACACCTTATACAAAAAGAAATGAAATGGATGTTTCAATGCAGTAAATATAAATGGTTACAACAGCTTATGTATATGGGTTTACTTTCTGAGCCACATCATAGTGTCAATACTATCATAAGGAAGATAGATATACATGCATACAGTCTTTTATAAGAAACTCTTTTGCAACTTTAAACCACCTGACATAAATATGTGATATACCATTCAATATCATGGTGCTGCTGAGGACACCTTTATTATAAGAAACCATTTTCAAATGTTTTAACTTCTGTGCTAATAATTTTAAAGGCTTGATTTTTTTTCTGAGTTTAAACTATTCTCACACAAATAAAACATCTGGTCATAGGACAAACTGTTTGTAATCATTAAAGACTGCTTCATTATTTTATTACAAAAAGCATTAGACAATAACAAGACAGCATTTTGGCATTGTGCTTCTGTATGAAACATGATGTAATCTTTTTTTTTCCTTTCTATTCCTTGGAGTTAGATAAGTGTCAGTCACATGGGCTTGACCCACAGGAGCTGCAGTAACTGGCAGCAAGCTCTAAGGAATATCTAAGGCAGACATCTCTATAGTATTAATTAGTGAAAGTGTTTTTCAATATCAAGTTCTCAGTGGTATTCAAGTGAAGCATAGAGATTAATTAAACTGAAAAGTTAGTGTACCAAGAGACTAGTCAGCATACAGGTGACCCAGAGTTACCTTTGTGCTGCAAAGATAATGATTACTGTTGCCAATTTCAATTCACTGTCTGCATTGCAAAATAAACCAAAATAATAGTTTTCATAAAAATGAAGTTTGATGGTCAGTGATACATACAATAATAATTTACTTACATCTTTATGTAACACATTTAAATTATAGTTTGGTCATATTTCGCAAAATCACAATAAAGATTATATCTGTTGCTTTCAAAATAACTACTTTGATTAAAATAACACAAACTAATAACTTTGAAGTGAAGAGCTGATGTATTATTTGTTAAGTAATACATACTATTATTAAAGGGATAGGAAAGTTAAAATTAAACTTTCATTATTCAGAGAGAGCATGTGATTTTAAGACACTTTTAAATTAACTTTTATTTTCAATTGTGCTTAATTATCTTGGTATCCCTTGTTAAAAAAGAATAAGCACATATTGGTGCCTGCACACTTATTTTTTTTCTTGTGATTGGCTAACCAGATATGTTCATCTAGTTGTCAGTAGTGGAATGCTGTTTCTTCAGAAAAGGATAACAAGAAAATTAAAAAAAAAAATGATAATAGAAGTAAATTAGAAAGTTGTTTAAAATTGTATGTTCTGTCCAAACAATAAAAGACAATTTTGTGGTTTCATATCCATTTAATAACCCTTCTTAATAACAGTCACTGAAGTTTTGAGTTAAAAAGCAGAAACTGATCTATGCAAACATATTACAGTAAGAATTGTAAAATGATTATAATATTTCCACTATAGAGAAAACTTAATTAAACTTTAGCCTGTCATGGGCACTGTATGCTGATGGCAAATTCATGGTAGAAAAAAAAACAAAAAAACATTCAGATGACAATTGATGTCACCTATACTGTATATGTACACTTTGAGCCCTTTGCAGTCAAACACCTAGATTTATACCATAAGGGGTTAAACTTCTTAATACGTCATTCAGTTTTCTAAGCATATCACACCCCCCCTTCCCCCCCCAAAGAAAGACACAACAACTGAGTTGGGAAAAGACCGGTCACGGTCACGTTTATTAAAACGTAGAACTTTACGAAACTATTCTATAGTTTCATAGGCAACTTAAAACTTGAACTTTGTAAAAGTTCCATAACTTTTGGCGGCATATATCACTAACTAACTATCCCCTACCAACAGCCGGTCAAAGCCCCATACGGTACCTACAGCATAGCACGGATTGCTGATGCTCATTAGCATAGAATGGATGTAATATTTGAGCTCTTCGGCCGTACTTTGAATAGGGGAACCCCTAGGCCGGCACCTAGTGGGCGTCACCCCTCCCCATTCCCCCAAGGCCGTCACTCATCATTCGGACTGCTTGCTCTAGGGCTATGACCGACTGCCAGCTGGGGCACCACCACCAGCCCAGAAGAGCGACCCCCACCAGCTTGTCATACAACCCGCTGGTAAAGGATGGTGGACTAAATTACAACCTGGGCTTTCAGAGCTAATTCAACTAAACCAACCCTGGCCAGGGGAAGGACCCTACTCTCTGCCACCAGTACTCACCTGCAACCAACCACTACTTCCACAGGGACGGGTGGGCGGGGAAAATCCTCTCGAAGTCTGGAAGCAGGAAAAGAGGCCGGGACCACTGCAGCATGGACCTATAAAGGTAAGCACACTCTCCGCCCCTCATATTGCAACAAAGTAACAACATTTTCCCTGCAAACTCCAGACTTCTAATCTGTTAACCCTTAGTTTTGTTACAGTCCCATTAGAGGGCCCTCCACTGTCATAAGGGGTGAAACATCTTAATACGTCATTCAGTTTTCTAAGCATATCACACACCCCCTCCCCCCCCAAAGAAAGACACAACAACTGAGTTGGGAAAAGACTGGTCACAGTCACGTTTATTAAAACTTAGAACTTTACAAAACTATTCTATAGTTTCATAGGCAACTTAAAACTTGAACTTTGTAAAAGTTCCATAACTCTTGGCGGCATATATCCCTAACTAACTATCCCCTATCAACAGCCGGTCAAAGCCCCATACGGTACCTACAGCGTAGCACGGATTGCTGACGCTCATTAGCATAGAATCGATGTAATATTTGAGCTCTTCGGCTGTACTTTGAGGAGGGGAACCCCTAGGCTGGCACCTAGCAGGCGTCACCCCTCCCCATTCCCCTAAGGCCGTCACTAATCATTCGGACTGCTCGCTCCAGGGCTATGACCGACCACCACAAGAGGACAACTTCTCTTGCCGCCAGCCCAACTGACATAACAGACCCCCCAACCACAAGATTGTTAAACAAACTTGCATTAACCTACAATTTTTTTTTTTTTCTTGAATTTATATTTGAGCCAACAATGCTTTTCTAATGTCTGCAATGAATATATCCAGCCCTTTGTCCGTCAAATGCATGCCATCTGGGCGATATAGTTCTTTCCTGTCAGCCGTAATGCTCTCATGCCTGATCACAAATCCTGACGCTGCCATGACCGCTCTTCCCAACTCCCTGTTCACTTTTTTCCTTACATTATAGGCAGCTCTTTGCGACACCATAAATCTCCACTGGAGTCATGCAACCACAAATGACCATCCCACTTTGATACCCTGCAGCCAAGCACACATCCAATTCACATCAAAAACCATACGTCTGATCAGGTCTAAGGCAGGTACAGAGCCCAGGTCGTTCCCCCCTACATGCAGAACCACTACTTTAGGCAAACCCCACCTCCTGTAGGCATCCTGCAAAAGGGAGGGTAGGTCGTTCCAAGATAAGTCTCGCCGGCCCAGCCAGAGAACACTGGCCCTCGATGCCGCAAAGCCCAACTGCTGGCCTCCTGGGGAGCGTAGAGCCCTGATAGCAGCCCAATGCACAAATGAGTGCTCCACAATCCAAATGCACACTGGTGCCTTTCCCTTACCTAAAACAACAGCATGTGGACAACTCAGCACAGGAAACACAGAACTATATCAAACTCAATGACATGCAAACAACCCCAATTAGACCGTTCTCCCCGACCCCTTCTTTTCCATAAAACTAACAAAAACGTACTTAGGAGCCTTTAACGGCCTAACATACAGTTTGTACCTATTTGATCTCCAACGACCCAAACGCTTAACCTGTTCAATGTGTGCCCCTTTTGATACAGCGCTAGTCACCGCCCCAATCCTGAAGGAATGTGACGCGATCCTGGCTGGATCCAAACCGCACGTGGCAGCCGCCGCAGCAAGCACCTTTCAAAACTGAAAGATGGACAAGGTGGACGAATCTTGGTGCACCAAAAACAGCGCTGCCCCCGACGGTCGCACCTGCATGTAATTCCCCACGTTAACTACCGGGCAACACTCCGGTATCTCAATGCTTTTTAAAGGAAGCCAGGCCCCTCTGGCTTCCTGATCCGTCTTTGATTGCAGTATGAAAAGTAACAGACTTCCTTCCGCCCATCTCACATGTTCCACCCGAACCCCTCCTTTTCCATTAACTCTCGCCG
This sequence comes from Bombina bombina, assembly GCF_027579735.1. Lineage (NCBI taxonomy): Eukaryota > Metazoa > Chordata > Amphibia > Anura > Bombinatoridae > Bombina > Bombina bombina. Next base: position 500,994,355 of record NC_069500.1, read on the forward strand.
AGGATTCTAGCTTGCTTACTCTCAAAGCGCCCGCAAAAGCCAGCGCAAACACTGCCCTAAACAGCAACACCTCATAGGTGCCCGTGCAAACGCCCTCGAGTGCTCCTACCAGTAGCCTCAGACGCTGAGGAGTGATAGGTTCCCATTTATCCATCGTCTTGGGCTCAGACCTGCCCCATCCTTTCAACACCTGCCTCACCAAAAAGGAGTTGGAGAACTCTGGTAATGTTAAGGTTTTACTTAAAAATGCCACTGCCACCAAGCGGCTTTGTGCCGCTGGTCTGGACAACCCTTTTTCCTTCAAGCAACCCAGCCATTCCAACACATGTACCTGATTGGCCTGTTGTAGCCCAAAGCCCTTCTCAGTGCAGAATGCCACCCAAAGCCTTCCAATGAGCCTCATATGCCGACCAGGTCTTTGGAGCTAAGGACACCTTTAGTAACTTAATGAATGATTCGCACTTGTCGCTAGCTGCCAGAGAAACAATGGGCAAGTTAGACCCTGGGTTTCCGCCCTCAGCGCCAACCTCCTAAATTCCTCCCACTTGAATCTAGACAATGTGTCAGCCAAGCTATTGTTTACCCCAGGCACGTGGTGTGCAGTAAACACCACATTAAGCCGCAAACAATGTAGCACCAGGTGCCTCAGGTACCTGACCACCACTGGCGAAGAAGCGGACAAGTTGTTGATAGCATACACAATGCCACCTCCCTGTTTGCTAGCTTGTTCCCCCACAATTCAACATCCACGACAATTGGAAATAATTCCAATAACGTCAAATTTTTAGTGAGTCCATTTTAAACCCATGAAACAGGCCATGCACCCACACTCCATTCCCCATCAAGGTACGCCCCGTAACCAAAGCCCCCCGCTGCATCGGTAAAGAGGTGCAGCACACGGTTCGACAATGGTTCTCTCCGCCATAAGCAGACACCATTGAAATGAGAGAGGAACTCTTCCCAAACTTTGAGATCGTCCCTCATCTCACTAGTTACTTTAAACACCTTTGCTTTCGCCCCATGTCCTCCTAGCTGCTCCTCAAATTTTCTATTGAAGACGCGGCCCATAGGGATTGCCCTTCCGGCAAAGTTAAGCAGGCCCAATAGCGATTGCAATTGATTCAAGGAAATGCTAAACGAGCCCGCAACCGTCCTGACTATTGCCAGCAGCTTCACAAATTTATCCTGGGGAAGCCGACATTCCGCTGCCACTATGTCGATTTCAATTCCCAAAAAAGTTAAGCATGTACATGGGCCTTGAGTTTTCTCCTCAGCAAGCGGAACTCCAAATTCTGAAGTCACTGCTCGCATAACCCTCATGAGGTGCTCACATTCCCCCAACCCATCACGGCCTATCAGCAAGAAATCATCCAGGTAATGGACAATCCTACCCATGCCTGCAGACTCTTGCACCACCCAGTGTAAAAAGGAGCTAAAACATTCAAATAAGGCGCAGGACAGAGAGCAGCCCTTGGGCAGGCATCTGTCCACGTAAAATCCCCCATCAAACTTCAAGCCCATCAGCTTGAAGGCAGACGGGTGCAGAGGGAGCAACCTAAAAGTGGATTCAATATCCAGTTTTGCCAACATCGCCCCTCTTCCTGCCACCTTAACCAGCTCCACTGCATCATCAAATGACTGATAATGTACCGAGCTCATTGCCGGATCTATTGCATCATTAACTGACGCCCCTTTCGGGTATGAAAGGTGGTGTATCAGTCTATATTTTCCAGATTCTTTTTTGGGGACTACCCCCAGCGGGGAGACCACCATATGAGGGAAAGGTTGGCGCAAAAATGGGCCAACCACCCTCCCCAAAGCCACCTCCTTACTTAGCTTCTCTCGCACTACTTCTGGGAATTCATATGCTGACTTAAGGTTGCGATGCACCGTAAACCCCCTGCACAAACTGTTGCACAGGAATCTGAAAACCCTGCATCAGCCCCTCCCGCAGCACCCCAGCCGCTTCCCAGTTAGGATAGCGCCCCAGCCACGGGATGATAGCCCCTGCCTTAAGAGGCATTGGGGCCCTTACCTCCAAGCCCTCCTCTGGGGGCCCCCTTGTCACCCCCGTTCTTTTTTCGCTTAGCGCAATTGATCCCTGAGTGTGGTCCGCCACAAAACTTGCAGATGTGCCGAAAGGAGCAACTTGCCCCCCTGTCACACTGCTTGTCTTGAAACTTCCAGCATTCCCTGCTTTGTTTCCTTGCCCTCTGCACTGACCTTCCACTCCTTGACCTACTGCCAGCAGGTGGGGATGGAGATCTATCTGACAGCAACTTTGACCACTGGTGCATCTCCTGCATGCCAAAATGCAGCAACGGGTTTTCCACCATTTTTCTACTAAAACCCATATCATACTCCCTCCAAGCTCCTTCCTTGAAGCGCTCATGCACGTACTGAATTGTATCGGCATACTTAAACAAGTTATGTCCCTGGGCCGGCCACTTATCCACATAACAAGCGGCCAGGACCCTAAAACACTTCTGCCACTCCTCGAAGGTCACCGGACGCCTGACCCTTTTAGGTCCGGTATCGTCCTCCGCCTTCTCATTTTCCCTATATGCCTCTGCCGATAACTCGAAAATATTGACACATCTCCCCTCCTGGATCTTCTTGATAACCTTAGTTTTCAATTGTCCATAGAGGGAGTGTACTAAACAAGGGTAAGTGTCCCCTTGCATAGCCACTTTACGCGACATAGGGAGAGCAGGCTGCCCTACGTCCAACGTAGCTAGCTGGTTGTTAGCCAGCACCACTGGCATCTCAACCACCCCCAACTTCTCCTTCTCCTGCGCAGCAAACATCTTTTTGATCATCCTAAACATACGCTGCTGGCCTTTACCCACTAGTCCTAAAGCTTTCCCACTTTCTGAGTCGGACCCACTTGATGAAGAACCTAAACCAGCATGTGTGTGTATAGGAAATAAAGGCTCACCCATTCCTGCTTGTTGCACTGCCGCCGCTGAAGTTGATGGCACCTCCACTTGCGCTGCTGCTGGTCCTTGCACCTGCTGGGTATCCACCTGCGGTTGCGATGCACTGGACCTCCCTGTGGCACTGGAAGCACTGGCTGCCATAGTTCCCTGTGAAGAAACAGAAAGATGGGGAGTACTCTGGGAAAAGGATGGAGCCCCAGTTAGGCCCCCCTGTGGCTCATTCCCGAGCTAACCCCCAACGCCCTGGAGACCACCCTCTGCCAATTCACATTCTCAGCTTGGACCCCCACACCCCTCACTGGATTGCTAGGGCTTAATCCTACTCCCATAGCCCCAGAGTCATGGAAATTGATGTCTGCCCTTGCTGTACTATGGGAACTGCGCTTGTCTGACCTCCTACTGACATAATTGGTGCAGTTGTCAATCCTATCTGGCTGGAAGAGACTATGCCCCCCCCTTGTGCCAACACATACTGTGCCCCTGATTAACAGCCATTTGAGCCCCAGTAAAATTAGCCACATTCACACTAGCATTCTGCCCCATGTGCTGCCATTCACTCACATACTCAGAGGATCGCTGCACAGCCATGCCCACACCATGTCCTAAATTGAGTCCCCTTGTCTGATGCTGCTGACTGATGCTGCTTGGGCCTAGGCCCACACTATGTGCCTGCTGTGGCCCCACCGGAACCTCTGTTCTGCCACTTAAGCACACCCCGCTGTCTACTGGCCCACCCGGTGACCTCCCCGGAGCCGCATCCTCCCCCCGGAGCCTCCCCAACTTACTGGGGGCTCCATGCTAGTAGGCGCTCCTGCTCCGAGTCCTGCGCCTCCCTCTGCCTATCTCAGAATCCGCCTCCGATGATGATGTCGTGCGTGAAGCGTCATCAAAAGAGGCGTGTCCTGTACTGGGCCTACACGCCCTTAGGCCTTGATGTCCCTGGCGATCCACCCCGCAACCACAGCCCTCTGGAACAGGCCCTTCCCCCACCGCAGTGACAGTGACCGGGCCAGCACCAGAAGGGCAGTAATCGTGTTGGGGGGTAGCTCAGCCAATCGTGCCAGGCCGGACTCCTCTGGTAACTCTTACGGGGTAACGATGACCCCCATTTGTGGCACCGGCATGTCTAATGCCCTTGTGGTGTGAGCATGGCCCGTACAGGCCCCACTCCAATTAATGTCAGCCCTACTGGGCCCTGGAAGCTCCACAGCCCCTGTAACTTGTATGAGGCCTAAACTACTTCCCCTCCCAAACGCCTCAGCCCTGTTAGACCCCTGACACCCCCCAGCCTCTAAAACAGGAGGATTAACATTATTGGGCCTTGCAGGGCCTTTTCCTTTTCCCTTTCCACCCCTAGCATTAACAATGTGGGATACTGGGGACCTGGTTTGGGGGGTAGGCGGTACAACCTCCTCAGAACTGTCCCTGCTCTCTCCTGTAGGCTTCCGGACCTCGGCTGGACCAGATTCTCCATCCTTGAACCTCCTGGGCCTAGCTGAAGTTCTTCTAGCACGCTCCATCTCAGACAGAAAATCCTCTCGAAGTCTGGAAGCAGGAAAAGAGGCCGGGACCACTGCAGCATGGACCTATAAAAGTAAGCACACTCTCCGCCCCTCATATTGCAACAAAGTAACAACATTTTCCCTGCAAACTCCAGACTTATAATCTGTTAACCCTTAGTTTTGTTACAGTCCCACTAGAGGGCCCTCCACTGTCATATCCTTTTTAAACCCTATTAAAAAAATAATTCAATAATACTTATATTATTTTATTAAATATGTCTATATATGAGTATAATACTTTATTTATTATTATTATTATTTATTTATAAAGCGCCAACAGATTCCGCAGCGCTGCCCATGGGTACAAGGATAACAGTACAATGTAGAAACAATACGACAACATTTTACAGACAAAAACAGGGGGAATTGAGGGCCCTATTCCCGTGGAAACTTGTACAACTTATTTTGTAGCCCTAACACATTACGTCAGATCTCATGTATATATTAAATTAATTCAACGTGGAACAATCATGCTTTACTCTTGTTTTGGGCCAGTCAAGAACATAATAAAGGAACACTGACTGTATGTTTTGTTTTGTTTTACTCAACCCTTGCTTACCTTACCAGTGCCAACATACAGAGAGGCAAAATGCTGCCAGAAAGAGATAGGAGAGAGAGGGGGATAAGAATAAGGTAGGGAGACAGTGAGAGAAAAATAGATACATAAAGAAAATTATTTTACAAAAAGCTATGTTTGTGCCAATGTTGACATTTAGCAGTAGACCTAGTAGCTACTATTTTTATTTAATTTAGTTTTACAATTCTATTGTTCTAGTAGCTTGACTGTCCAGTGCGCAATGTGGCAAGCTGCTATTTTATTTTTTACTTGTAGCATAAATATTTTTCTGACTTACCTATTTGAGGGCTAGATTACAAGTGGTGCACTATTGTTTACATGCAAGCTATGGGCCAGATTGCAAGTGGATCGCTGTTATGCGCAAGCGATAAGAGGTCGGTAGTACCACCACGCATATTACAACTTGAAAGTAGACTTGTTTGCTTAAAGGGACAGTCTAGTCCAAAATAAACTTTCATGATTCAGGTAGGGTATGTAATTTTAAAAAAAATTTCAATTTACTTTTATCACCAATTTTGCTTTGTTCTCTTGGTATTCTTAATTGAAAGCTTAACCTAGGAGGTTCATATGCTAATTTCTTAGACCTTGAAGGCCACCTCTTTTCAGAATGCTTTTTAACAGTTTTTCACCACTAGAGGGTGTTAGTTCATGTGTTTCATATAGATAACACTGTGCTCATGCACGTGAAGTTATCTGGGAGCCAGCACTGATTGGCTAAACTGCAAGTCTGTCAAAAGAACTGAAATAAATGGGCATATTGCAGAGGCTTAGATACAAGAAAATCACAGAGGTAAAAAGTATATAAATATAACTGTGTTGGTTATGCAAAACTGGGGAATGGGTAATAAAGGGATTATCATCTCTTAAAACAATAACAATTCTGGTGTAGACTGTCCCTTTAAGCACAATTTAATTAGACGCATGTTGGGTGATCTAGTTAAAGGGACATTAAACACAAAATTAATGCTAGATAGAATTATACACTCAAAGAAAAGATTAGTATGATAACAACATGTAGATGTATTTTTTAAACCTTCATTAGCGGTTTAAATATTGACAAAATAAGTGTATAATTTTGGTGTCTATAAAACAAAGGGAGCTGCCATGTTGTAACTTAGGTTACCTTCTCTGCTGTGGCCAATTAGATACAGTTATAAATAGGTCACTAGAGTGAGCAGCCAATGACTGTGTGGAATATAATAGTTTTCTGCACTTCCATTTCTAACAGGAACTGAAAATCTCACAATTTCAGAATGGAATTACAGGGAAATAGGACAAAATAAATAATGACATATGTATAATGAAATATATCGCAGAGTATATTTTTATATATACAATTTATCATTTTATATTACATCTCAAAGTGTTTAATGTCCCTATAACTATTGCAGTCAAATAAAAAGTGTCACAAAATACAGCAGAAATAGATTTCACAGTATAGTTACACTCATAATAACACTGTCTGATACAAATTATTTTATAAAATTGCAATAAAAAGTTATAAGGGCTAAAAGAAAAGATGTCTCAGGTGTTAGGAAAAAGGTTGTAAAGGTCTATAGATGTGAGTGTATATATATATATATATATATATATATATATATATATATATGAGAAAAGTTGTGTAGCGCACTGTATCCCAGTAAATCCAAAAAGTCAATGTATATAAAATCCAAAATACTTTATTTCACTCTTTCAAAAGCATAACAAACGGCCTCCATAGGAACACCATACTTCACATAACATAATCACAGAGTGTACAGATACACCTGCATACGCGTTTCATGCATGCGCACTTGGTCACTGCATAGGTAGCTACCTGTGCACACCTATTTTAAAATCTCTTAAAGCTACAGTGTCTATATCCAAAATTATTAAAAATGGAGGACAGAAATATACCTAACATTAAAATTTGTCATATTGCTTACACTGTTTGGTAATCTTTCTTAAGCGCTATTTTTGTAATTTATAATCATTGTTTATCCACTTATATACATAAGTATAGCTTAAACGCTACCTGTAAGTTTTATTTGACAATCCTATTAACAGTTCAGGGGAACATAAGTTTATATAAAAACTGTCAACTTATTGCCATACTTTGATTTTATTTCTTTTATTAGCTAGCGAACAATTTTCCAAAACAAATGAGTATTTCCAGTGATTTACATTATATTGCCTGATGCTGGTTAAGTGTAATTCAGAATGTGTGAACAATGATGCAGTTAAGGAGAGTGCACAAAGTAATAATGTGCAGTATGAAATAGAGGAGGAAGAACTATTATTCAAGCTAACAGATCAAGGTCTATTCTCATATTTAGACCTAGTGGGCTACTGTTTTTTAGGGTAAAGATCCAGTATACCTCACATTTGTTTAGTTTGTTCTCCCTGTCACCTGCTCTCTTCCATACTGGCACATGATCAATGCCCTGTATAAATAGTTTAGTAACATCAGAATTATGCAATTCTTTAAAGTGTCTTGCCACTGGGGTGTCAGAGTCTATGTCTACTATAGATGTCAAATGTTGATGGAACCTGATCTTTAAGGGACGTTTGGTTTTCCCTATGTATTGCTTTAAGCAAATCTGACACGTTAGCAAGTAAACAACATGTGCAGTTGAGCAATTTATATAGAAATTAATGTCATGCTCATGTCCTGTACTATTAGACTTAAATGTTTTCATGAGACATGAGAGCAGGTTTTGCAAATCGGATGTCTACATTTATAAAATCCAGCCCTCTTTTTAAGCCAAGTGGTATTAGCTTTGATGGGCAAATCAGATGGAGATAAAAAATTTGCCGATCTTTTACTTCTTCTAGTGACGAAATCACATCCTCTGTCCACTATCATTTTAATTATGGGATCAGTTTATAAAATAGGAAGTGATTCCTTGATAATATTAAACATTTTATGATATTCGTCACTGTAAGTGGTAATGAATTTAAGTTTAGACTGTTGATTTTTAAGGTTTTTAGTTTTTTGTTTGTATTTCAACAGATCTTCCCTCGGGGTATGTTATATCTCTTCTCTTACTTTCTCAAGCAATATTGATTCATATCCTCTGTCCTTTAGTCTATTGGAAATAATATGGGCCTGTTTTTGATAGTCCACTTCTCTGGTACAATACCTTCTAGCTCTGATATATTCCCCTTTGGGAATGCCGCTCAGAATGTGTCTTGGGTGACAGGAATCAAATTGTAAGATAGTATTTCCTGCCAAAGGTTTTCTATATAGTGTAGTACTGATATCTTTATCATCTGCCATTATCTGTATATCCAAAAAAATTATGGTATGTGCAGTATCTTCTCCTATGAATGAGATCCCCCATCCATTAGTATTTAAGTAATCACAGAAACTTTTAGCCATCTTCTCATCTCCATCTAGAATAAATATCAGATCATCAATATATCAATAATATTGTATGATATTCCCTTTAAAAGGATTTCCATCTGCATAGACGTGGGACAGCTCCCACCATCCCATAAATAGATTGGCATAGGAGGGGGCAAATTTTGCCCCCATAGCTGTCCCACGTCCCTGCAGATAGAAATCCCTCTGAAACAGGAAAAAAATATGTGTCAATAAGTATTCTATGGCTCTCAGTAGAAATTGTTTTGTTGTGGGTTTGAAGTACAAATCAAAACATATTCTCTATGGCTATCATGTCCTTCTCATGTAAAATAGAGGTATATTATGATGATACGTCAGCTACTAAAAATCTGTATGTTGATTTACAACTACATTCCTTCAGTTTAATAAGTAAATCAGTTGTGTCCTGAATATAACCTGGCAAATTCTTAACTAAGGGCTGTAAGAACTTATAAACCACTTCAGATAGGGGTTCATTCAGAGAGTTAATCCCCACAATTATAGGGCGACCAGGGGGGCAGGTGGGATTCTTGTGTATTTTAGGAAAGAAATTAAATACAGGCGTTACTGGAAACTGTGGTATAAGATTATCACAGATTGAAGTGCTTATGATGTTATTGCATTTTGCCATCTGTACTATTTGAACCAATTCTTTTATAAATGCTTGAGTTGGATTTTCTTTTAATTTAATATATACGTCAGTATCATTAAGCTGTCATTCTGCTTCTGCTATATAGTTAGCAGTGTTTAATGCAACACATTGCCCCCTTTGTCTGATGGCCTGTTCGTTAAATTCTCATTTTTACTGAGCTCTTTCAGAGCTATTTTTTCTTTTTGTGACAAGTTAGAATGGATATACTTTATTTTCTTAATGGTTTTATCATTAACAGTTCTTAATTTGTCTTCCACTGCCTTCTGGAATATATCCAGAGCTTTTGTTTTAGTATGAACAGGGTAAAAATGACTCTTTTTTTCTAGTTTTAAAATTTTGATTTGTTACTGGGTTATCTGTAGGATCTAATGCATTACCTTTGCACATTTGTTGTAATTCTACAACTGTACACCAATCAGAAAGAAAATGTTTATCATAACCCCCTGATTTTATTTGCTTCTGGGTATAAAATTATTTTGGTGTATTCAAATCAACAGTGTCAGCAAAGTGTTTACGCAGAGTGATTTTGAGTACAAAATGGTTAACATCCATGGCCGTTTCAAATAAATTAAATTGATTTGAAGGCACAAAATGTAATCCCTTGGATAACAACATTTACTGAGATTAATTAAGAGTTACATCAGACAGATTAATCACATTAAAATTGCTCATATGTATTTCTGATCTTTTTGTCCCTGTGATCTTGTCTTTTTCTGACTCTTCCTTTGATTGTGACCCTCCATTCTTGTCTTTACCCCTTCCTCCTCTAGGGGTAGCTGTAAATTTGATGGTACATTTGTATCTTGTATACTGTCCGACGGTCTCAATCCGACAAAGATCAATGCTTACGTCATTACAGACAACTTTTGCAATTGATCAAATTTCTAACAGGTACGCTCGCCACTAATCTGGCCCAGTGTACCTGGTTTTCACTCCGCCCACCCTGGAGGCTGCGGATTCCATAGGAATCAATGGGAGTCTGAAAGCAGCAAAAGTTTCTGTTCGATGCTGCCAGATATCTCATTGATTTCTGTGGCAGAAAACCAGTAAAAGTTACACCTAACACCCTAACATAACCTCTGAGTCTAAACACCCCTAATCTGCCGCCCCAACATCACCGCCATCTAACTAAAGTTATTAACCCCTATCCCGCTGCTCCTGGACCCCGCCACAACTAAATACATGTATTAACCCCTATCCCGCCGCTCCTGGAGCCCACCGCAACTAAATACATGTATTAACCCCTACCCGCTGTTCCCAGACCCCGCCGCAACTGTAATAAAATTATTAACCCCTAAACCCCTGGCCTCCCACATCACTACCACTAAGTAAACCTATTAACCTCTAAACTGCCAGCCCCTCACATCACCATAAACTAAATTAAGCTATTAACCCCTAAACCTAACAACCCGCTAACTTTACATTCAATATTAACTCATCCCTATCTTATAATAAATTAAAACTTATCTTTAGAATTAAAATAAACTATAATAAACTATTAATTAACTTACCCTAACTATTATACTACAATTACATTAAACTAACAATTAAATTAACTATATAACATATTTAAAAACCTAACCCTACTCAAGTTATTTAAATTTACTATTAAATATTACTAAATTACAAAAAAATAACAACTAAGTTACAAAAAATAAAAAACACTAAGTTACAAAAAATAAAAAAACACAGTATTAAAAATAAAAAAAACAATTACACCTAATCTAATAGCCCTATCAAAATAAAAAGACCCCCCCAAAATACAAAATAAAAACCTAGCCTACACTAAACTGCCAATGGCCCTTAAAGGGCCTTTTGAGGGGCATTTACACAAAAAAATCAGCTCTTTTACCTGTAAAAAAAATACAAACACCCACCAACAGTAAAACCCACAACCCACACAACCAACCCCCCAAATAAAACCCTATCTAAAAAAACCTAAGCTCCCCATTGCGATGAAAAGGGCATTTGTATGGGCATTGCCCTTAAAAGGGCATTTAGCTCTTTTACTGCCCAAAGTCCCTAACCTAAAATTTAAACCCACCCAATAAACCCTTAAAAAAAACTAACACTAACCCCAAGACGATCCACTTACAGTTTTCGAAGACCGGACATCCATCCTCATCCAAGCGGCAAAAGTCCTCATCAAAGCCGGCAGAAGTCTTCATCCAAGCAGGCTGAAGTCTTCATCCAAGTGGGCAGAAGTCTTCATCCAGACGGCATCTTTTATCTTCATCCATCTGGTGCGGAGCATCTCCATCTTCAAGACATCCAGCGCAGAGCATCCTCTTCTTACGATGGTCAATGAAGAATTAAATTTCCTTTAAGGTACGTCATCTAAGATGGCGTCCCTTACATTTGGATTGGCTGATGGAATTCTATCAGCCAATAGGAATTAAAGGAGAAAAAATCCTAATGGCTGTTGCAATCAGCCAATAGGATTGAGCTTTCATTTTATTGGCTGATCCAATCAGCCAATAGGATTGAGCTTGCATTCTATTGGCTATTCCAATCAGCCAATAGAATGCAAGCTCAATCCTATTGGCTGATTGGATCAGCCAATAGGATGAAAGCTCAATCCTATTGGCTGATTGCAACAGCCAATAGGATTTGTTCCCCTTTAATTCCTATTGGCTGATAGAATTCTATCAGCCAATCGGAATGTAAGGGACGCCATCTTGGATGACGTACCTTAAAGGGAAACTTCATTCTTCTTTGACCATCATAAGAAGAGGATGCTCTACACCGGATGAATGAAGATAGAAGATGTCATCGTTTTTTTGCACGTTTTTGGTATCCTATATACAGCGCCACATATAAATGCGGCACATATATTTCACCCGTCGGACGTAGTTTTTTTACCCATAGACTAACATATAAAAGACGCGCAATTTGGTAACCAATATCCAACGCAAGGCCTTACGTGGCGAAAATGGAGAAATCTTACTCCATTTTCACCTCGCCATAAAATGCACCCGTAGCAGGCCTTACGCTGAGTATTGGAGCAACGTAACTCCCTAAAATGCCTTACAAAAAACCCTAACACCTAACGAATGCGCAATGTCTATCTACCTGTCAACCGCAATCCCTAATAAAGTGTAGTAACCCCTAAACCACCACTCCCGGAGCCCAACACCACCTACATTATATGTATTAACCTCTAAACCGCCGCTCCCGGACCCGGCCACACCTAAATAAAGTGTTTAACCTCTAAACTGCCGCTCCCGGACCCCGCCGCCACCTACATTAAATTTATTAACCCCTAATCTGACCCCCCTACACCGCCGCCACCTACATTAAATTTATTAACCCCTAATTTGACCCCCCTACACCGCCGCCACCTACATTAAATTTATTACCCCCTAATCTGACCCCCCTACACCACCACCATCTACATTAAATTACCCCTTAATCTGACCCCCCTACACCGCCGCCACCTACATTAAATTTATTACCCCCTAATCTGACCCCCCTATACCGCCGCCACCTACATTAAATTTATTACCCCCTAATCTGACCCCCCCTACACTGCCGCCACCTATATTAAATGTATTAACCCCTAATCTGACACCCCTACACCGCCGCCACCTACATTAAATTTATTACCCCCTAAACCTAAGTCTAACCCTAACACCCCCCTAATTTAATTATTATTTAAATAAATATAAATAATATTACTATTATTAACTAACGGCTAGATTTAGAGTTTTGTCGGTAAGGACCCGTGTAGCTAACGCCGGCTTTTTTCTGGCCGCACCATAAAAATAACTCTGGTATTAAGAGTCCACATAAAGGCTGCGTTAGGCTCCAAAAAAAGAGCGTAGAGCATATTTAACGCAGCTTCAACTCTCGATACCAGAGTTGCTTACAGACGCGGCCAGCCTCAAAAACGTGCTCGTGCACGATTCCCCCATAGGAAACAATGGGGCTGTTTGAGCTGAAAAAAAACCTAACACCTGCAAAAAAGCCGCGTTCAGCTCCTAACGCAGCCCCATTGCTTGCTATGGGGAAACACTTCCTACGTCTGCACCTAACACCCTAACATGTACCCCGAGTCTAAACACCCCTAGCCTTACACTTATTAACCCCTAATCTGCCGCCCCTGCTATCACTGACCCCTGCATATTATTTTTAACCCCTAATCTGCCGCTCCGTAAACCGCCGCTACTTACATTATCCTTATGTACCCCTAATCTGCTGCCCCTAACACCGCCGACCCCTATATTATATTTATTAACCCCTAATCTGCCCCCCACAACGTCGCCTCCACCTGCCTACACTTATTAACCCCTAATCTGCCGAGCGAACCGCACCGCTACTATAATAAAGTTATTAACCCCTAATCCGCCTCACTAACCCTATAATAAATAGTATTAACCCCTAATCTGCCCTCCCTAACATCGCAGACACCTAACTTCAAACATTAACCCCTAATCTGCCGACCGGAGCTCACCGCTATTCTAATAAATGTATTAACCCCTAAAGCTAAGTCTAACCCTAACACTAACACCCCCCTAACTTAAATATAATTTAAATCTAACGAAATTAATTAACTCTTATTAAATAAATTATTCCTATTTAAAGCTAAATACTTATCTGTAAAATAAATCCTAATATAGCTACAATATAAATTATAATTATATTATAGCTATTTTAGGATTAATATTTATTTTACAGGTAACATTGTATTTATTTTAACCAGGTACAATAGCTATTAAATAGTTAAGAACTATTTAATAGCTAAAATAGTTAAAATAATTACAAAATTACCTGTAAAATAAATCCTAATCTAAGTTACAATTAAACCTAACACTATACTATCATTAAATTAATTAAATAAAATACCTACAATTACCTACAATTAAACCTAACACTACACTATCAATACATTAATTAAATACAATACCTACAAATAACTACAATGAAATAAACTAACTAAAGTACAAAAAATAAAAAAGAACTAAGTTACAAAAAATAAAAAAATAATTACAAACATAAGAAAAATATTACAACAATTTAAAAACTAATTACACCTACTCTAAGCCCCCTAATAAAATAACAAAGACCCCCAAAATAAAAAATGCCCTACCCTATTCTTAATTACTAAAGTTCAAAGCTCTTTTACCTTACCAGCCCTGAACAGGGCCCTTTGCGGGGGAAGCCCCAAGAAGTTCAGCTCTTTTGCCTGTAAAAAAAACACATACAACCCCCCCCCAAATTACAACCCACCACCCACATACCCCTAATCTAACCCAAACCCCCCTTAAATAAACCTAACACTAAGTCCCTGAAGATCATCCTACCTTGTCTTCAACTCACCGGGTATCACCGATCGTTCCTGGCTCCAAAATCTTCATCCAACCCAAGCGGGGGCTGGCGATCCATCATCCGGTGGCTGAAGAGGTCCAGAAGAGGCTCCAAAGTCTTCATCCTATCCGGGAAGAAGAGTAGATCCGGACCGGCAACCATCATCTTCCAAGCGGCATCTTCTATCTTCATCCGATGAGGACCGGCTCCATCCTGAAGACCTCCACCGCGGACCCATCTTCATCCAGCGACGTCCAACTGAAGAATGACGGTTCCTTTAAGGGACGTCATCCAAGATGGCGTCCCTCGAATTCCGATTGGCTAATAGGATTCTATCAGCCAATCGGAATTAAGGTAGGAATATTCTGATTGGCTGATGGAATCAGCCAATCAGAATAAAGATCAATCCAATTGGCTGATCCAATCAGCCAATCAGATTGAGCTCGCATTCTATTGGCTGATCGGAACAGCCAATAGAATGCAAGCTCAATCTGATTGGCTGATTGGATCAGCCAATCGGATTGAACTTGATTCTGATAGGCTGATTCCATCAGCCAATCAGAATATTCCTACCTTAATTCCGATTGGCTGATAGAATCCTATCAGCCAATCGGAATTCGAGGGACGCCATCTTGGATGACGTCCCTTAAAGGAACCGTCATTCTTCAGTTGGACGTCGCCGGATGAAGATGGGTCCGCGGTGGAGGTCTTCAGGATGGAGCCGGTCCTCATCGGATGAAGATAGAATATGCCGCTTGGAAGATGATGGTTGCCTGTCCGGATCTACTCTTCTACCCAGATAGGATGAAGACTTTGGAGCCTCTTCTGGACCTCTTCAGCCACCGGATGATGGATCGCCAGCCCCCGCTTGGGTTGGATGAAGATTTTGGAGCCAGGACCGATCGGTGATACCTGATGAGGTGAAGACAAGGTAGGATGATCTTCAGGGGCTTAGTGTTAGGTTTATTTAAGGGGGGGTTGGGTTAGATTAGGGGTATGTGGGTGGTGGGTTGTAATGTTGGGGGGGGGATTTTATGTGGTTTTTTTTACAGGCAAAAGAGCTGAACTTCTTGGGGCATGCCCCGCAAAGGGCCCTGTTCAGGGCTGGTAAGGTAAAAGAGCTTTGAACTTTAGTAATTTAGAATAGGGTAGAGCATTTTTTATTTTGGGGGTCTTTGTTATTTTATTAGGGGGCTTAGAGTAGGTGTAATTAGTTTAAAATTGTTGTAATATTTTTCTTATGTTTGTAATTATTTTTTTATTTTTTGTAACTTAGTTCTTTTTTATTTTTTGTACTTTAGTTAGTTTATTTCATTGTAGTTATTTGTAGGTATTGTATTTAATTAATGTATTGATAGTGTAGTGTTAGGTTTAATTGTAGGTAATTGTAGGTATTTTATTTAATTAATTTAATGATAGTATAGTGTTAGGTTTAATTGTAACTTAGGTTAGGATTTATTTTACAGGTAATTTTGTAATTATTTTAACTATTTTAGCTATTAAATAGTTCTTAACTCTTTAATAGCTATTGTACCTGGTTAAAATAAATACAAAGTTACCTGTAAAATAAATATTAATCCTAAAATAGCTATAATATAATTATAATTTATATTGTAGCTATATTAGGATTTATTTTACAGGTAAGTATTTAGCTTTAAATAGGAATAATTTATTTAATAAGAGTTAATTAATTTCGTTAGATTTAAATTATATTTAAGTTAGGGGGTGTTAGTGTTAGGGTTAGACTTAGCTTTAGGGGTTAATACATTTATTAGAATAGCGGTGAGCTCCGGTCGGCAGATTAGGGGTTAATGTTTGAAGTTAGGTGTCGGCGATGTTAGGGAGGGCAGATTAGGGGTTAATACTATTTATTATAGGGTTAGTGAGGCGGATTAGGGGTTAATAACTTTATTATATTAGCGGTGTGGTCCGCTCGGCAGATTAGGGGTTAATAAGTGTAGGCAGGTGGAGGCGAGGTTGAGGGGGGCAGATTAGGGGTTAATAAATATAATATAGGGGTCGGCGGTGTTAGGGGCAGCAGATTTGGGGTACATAAGGATAACTTAAGTAGCGGCGCTTTGCGGTCGGCAGATTAGGGGTTAATTATTGTAGGTAGCTGGCTGCGATGTTGTGAGGGGCAGGTTAGGGGTTAATAAATATAATATAGGGGTCAGCGGTGTTAGGGGCAGCAGATTAGGGGTACATAAAGATAACGTAGGTGGCGGTCGGCAGATTAGGGGTTAAAAAAATTTAATCGAGTGGCGGCGATGTGGGGGGGCCTCGGTTTAGGGGTACATAGGTAGTTTATGGGTGTTAGTGTACTCTAGAGTACAGTAGTTAAGAGCTTTATGAACCGGCGTTAGCCCAGAAAGCTCTTAACTACTGACTTTTTTCTGCGACTGGAGTTTTGTCGTTAGAATTCTAACGCTCACTTCAGACACGACTCTAAATACCGAAGTTAGAAAAATCCCATTGAAAAGATAGGATACGCAATTGACGTAAGGGGATCTACGGTAATGAAAAGTCGCGGCTGAAAAGTGAGCGTTAGACCCTTTTTTGAGTGACTCCAAATACCGGAGGTAGCCTAAAACCAGCGTTAGTAGCCTCTAACGCTGGTTTTCACGGCTACCGCCAAACTCTAAACCTTCATTATTCATATTTAAAACTAAATACTTACCTACAAAATAAATCCTAAAATAGCTACAATTTAATTAATAATTACATTGTAGCTATTTTAGGATTTATTTTTATTTTACAGGCAACTTTGTATTTATTTTAACTAGGTACAATAGTTAATAACTATTTAATAGCTACCTAGTTAACATAATTACAAAATTACCTGTAAAATAAATCCTAACCTAAGTTACAAATACATCTAACACTACACTATCAATAAATTAATTAAATAAATTAACTACAATTTTCTAAAATAAAATTCAATTAAATAAACTAAACTATAGTACAAAAACAAACAAACACTAAATTACAAAAAATATTACAAGAAGTTTAAACTAACTACACCTAATCTAAGCCCCCTAATTAAAAAAATAAAGCCCCCCAAAATAATAAAATCCCCTACCCTAAAGTAAATTACAAATAGCCCTTAAAAGGGCCTTTTGCGGGGCATTGCCCCAAAGTAATCAGGATTTATTTTACAGATAATTTTGTATTTATTTTAGCTAGGTAGCTATTAAATAGTTATTAACTATTTAATAGCTATTGTACCTAGTTAAAATAAATATAAAGTTGCCTGTAAAATAAAAATAAATCCTAAAATAGCTACAATGTAATTATTAATTATATTGTAGCTATCTTAGGGTTTATTTTATAGGTATTTAGTTTTAAATATGAATAATTTAGTTAATAATAGTAATAGTATTTATATTTATTTAAATAATAATTAAGTTAGAGGGGTGTTAGGGTTAGACTTAGGTTTAAGGGGTCATAAATGTAATGTAGGTGGTGGCGGTGTAGGGGGTGTTACAATCTGTAATGATGGTGGATGATAAGTACTAAATATTATTTAGTTATAATTATATTTGTAGCTATTTACAAGATCCTGTATAAATTGAAGAGTAAGGAAAAAGGGATAAATAGCAGTATTAATCAAAGAAAGATCTCCGACACCTTTGTAACAACTAACAGTTAAACTTCACTGAAGTTGTATTGTATGAATGAAATTAAATTAAATAGAACTTTTGAATTGTTTTCACAAATGAATTGAGTAATTAAAGGTTTGCTAAAGCATGTTAGTGAGCAGAGCAGGCAACTTGAAACAAAGTAAACTTGGCAGAAAACGTTATTAAAGTATCTTGATAATATCACAGTCAATCAATAACAGATATAGTATGAAAGTGATATCCTTTAATATAAGTTGACCAGCATTGAAGGTTATTTGTTTGTTAGAGGCTGAGTGAGAGGAAGCCAAGCACGCAAGCAGACAGATAGGTGAAAAGTCTCAACTTGTTTAATACTTGCGATTACGCTGTAATCATGGAAAGTGGCTCTGAAACTTTACTGCACAGCTGTCCTGAATATGCTGGGTCCGGAGAGGTCCGGTTAAGATCCGAGGTAAGTCACTTGGCTGTTCCGTGTGAGCTGTAGTGAGAGCGTGACAATGAGAGGCTCTTTGTGGTCTGTGAGGAACTGAACTGCAGAGTCGATTGGATGACGTCACGGTCTATGTGAGTGAGACGGAGCAATCCGCTGACAGGCAGTCAGATCAAACAGGTGAATGAGAGATGCTTTAAAGAAGTTTAAACTTGCAATAGATGTTGTGGTTAAAGTGATCAATATATATAGTCCAATTGATTGAATGTTCATGTTCAACAGAATCCTGATATAGGAAACGAACTCCAAGTGAGAAAGTAACAGGATAATAGGAAGTAGCTTTCTATCAACTAACTTTCCCTATTACACTACAATAATCAAGCAAGCAAATAGGGAAAACATGATCCCTTTATAGGCAGGTGAAAGGGAGGTTTCCCAAAGGATTTAAAGGGAAAGGAGTTCATAACAGATCCCCCCTCTCAAGATCCCATCCCAGGGAGTCCTGGACCAGGCTTCTGGGGATGACATGAGTGGAATGCAGCCAACAAACGTGGGGCATTCAAATCCGTCGCAGGAACCCAAGAATCCTCAGAGTTGGCATAGCCCTTCCAGTGAACTAAATACTCAAGGGAGTTAGAATGGATCCTAGAATCCAGAATATGTCCCACTTCATATTCCTCATCACCATCAATCAAGGAAGTGCATCCTGACATATCTGGATCTACAGTTGTCACATCCCCTCTGAACAGCTTTAACAACGAAACATGAAATGATGGATGAATATGTAGAGAGTCAGGCAATTTCAATACCACTGCGTTGTCATTAATGACTTTTGAGACTGGAAATGGTCCTAAAAACTGAGATGCCAGTTTCTTGCTTGGTACTTTCTAATAAATTACGCCAGTGCTCCAAGGCTGACTTAATTGCCAGTAGCTCCTTGTCGCCTATCGAAGAGTTTCATTCAGCAGGGCTTAGTAGATGAGAGTAGAAAGCAACAGGAGGATTTTCTAAGGTTTCCGTTTTATCTTGTGATAATACAGCCTCTAATGCCACATTAGATGTGTCTACCTCCAAGGTATATGATTGATTTGGATCAGGTAAACGTAAAATGGGTGCAGTGATGAATTTCTGTTTTAGGACCTGAAAAGCTTTATCTTCTTCTGTATCCCATTTAAACCTTTGTTTTCCTGTTAGTCTGGTCAAAGGTTGTACTATAGTAGAATAACCAGAAATTAATTTTCTATAAAAATTAGAAAATCCTAAAAATCTTTGTAGAGATTTAACAGTGTGTGGAGTAGGCCAATCTAGAATAGCGTTCACCTTATCAGCGTCCATCTGTATACCTGTGGGAGAAATTATATAGCCAAGAAATTTTATGGTTTCCTTATGGAATTGACACTTCTCCATTTTGGCATAGAGGTGATGTTATTGTATTGTTGAAAGGACCCAGCGCACGTGTTTTCGATGTTCAGTGATATTTTGAGAGTAAATGAGAATATCATCGAGATACACTACTACACAAATGTCCATAAGGTCTTTGAATATTTTGTTGATAAAATATTGAAAGGGTGCTGGGGCATTTGTTAAGCCGAATGGCATAACGTTGTATTGATATAAACCATACCTTGTTTTAAAAGCAATCTTCCATTCATCACCCTATTTGATCCGGACGAGATTGTATGCACCTTTCAAATCGAGCTTGGTGAAAATGGTGGCACCATTCAGTCTTTCCAAAAGTTCCAGTATCAACGGTAAAGGGTACCAATTTTTAATTGTGACTGCATTTAAAGCTCGATAATCAATGATTGGACGCAATGTTCCATCCTTATTTGTTACGAAAAATATGGCTGAAGCTGTTGGTGAAGAAGAGGGTGAAATAAAACCTTTACGCAGATTTTCATAGAGATATTCTCTGAGGTGTTGCAGCTCTTTTTGTGATAGTGGAAAAATGTGGTTAGTAGGTAGTATAGCTCCTGGTTTAGTGTCAATGGGACAGTCAAACTGCCTGTGAGGGGGTAAAACTTCAGCTTTTTTAAGATTAAAAACATCATAGAAATCTTTATATTCAGGGGGTAAAAGAGGTTCAATATGATTAATAGTGACATATGGATAGCAAGTTTCAGTACAATAATTAGATCTGAATGTGAGTTTATTGTTAGACCAGTCTATGGTGGGATTGTGTTTTTGAAGCCATGGATAACCAAGTATAATGGGGTGTACAGAACATGGAATTATGTCATAGATAATGAATTCTGTATGACCTGTGTTTGTGATAGTGAGAATGGGTATGGTCTGATGAGTTATCGGACCTTTAAGGAATTGTAAGCCATCAACAACACACACAAACACTGGACTGGTTTTTTGCACAGAAGGTATTTTATTAAGGGTCACTAATGTTTGGTTGATAAATGTCCCATAGGCTCCAGAATCAATTATGGCCACTTCCTGGAATTGATGTTGATCCCACTGCAATGACAAATTAAGTGAGAGGTGAGTACAGTGTTTTTGGGTAGATTGAATGGTCATACAAATAGTCTTACCCTTTTTTAGACGGATGAGTAGTGGACAAGTTGATACATTGTGAGCTTTATTAGCACAATACATACAAAGTTTTGCTAATCTTCTTCTTAGCTTTTCTTCGTTGGAGAGGGGTCCTCTAATTACTCCTATCTCCATTGGGACAGAAGAGGTAGTAGACCTGTCTTGGGTGACAGGATAGTGTCTTTTAGTGTTTGGTTCTATCTGTAATTTTTCTTGTCTTCTCTCTCTGTAGCGTCGATCCATCATTATACACAATTTAAATAGAGCTTCTAAAGTATCAGGGAAGTCCACTTTTGAAAGGTCATCTTTGAGATGCTCTGAGAGACCCAAACAAAACTGGTTTTTCAGACTTACAGAGTTCCATTCTGAATCTGTTGCCCAGAGTTGAAATTCGGCAATGTAGTCTTCTACAGAATGTTTTCCTTGTTTTAAGGAGCGAAGAGTGGCTTCAGCTGTTTGCTGTTTATGTATGTCTTCATACAACACTGCCATATTTTGAAAAAAGGTGTCAAGAGAATTAAGTGTAGGATCGTCAGAATTGAAATATCTATCAGCCCATGCTCGAGGTTCTCCTGATAAATAGGATATGGCGGTACATACTTTTATTCTATCATTACGGTATGTTCTTGGTCTTAAAGAGAACATTAATAAACAGGCATTTTTTAATTCTCTGAATTTGGAGCGATCACCTGAGAAAGTGATTGGAGGGTTTACTTGAGGTTCAGGAAATTCAGTTGCCTTTTGGGTAATAAATTCATTAATAACTCTTTTAAGAGTATTATTCTCATTTTGTAAGTCTCTTAGACCCTTTGCCAAAATATCAACTTTTTGATTTAGAGAGGCAATTTGGTTGCTCATCTCTACAGGATCCATGATTATTTACAACAATTGAGGTTCTTTTTTCAGGCTTGATTATTCTGTTACAATCTGTAATGATGGTGGATGATAAGTACTAAATATTATTTAGTTATATTTTTATTTGTAGCTATTTATAAGATCCTGTACTCATATAAATTGAAGAGTAAGGAAAAAGGGATAAATAGCAGTATTAATCAAAGAAAGATCTCGGAAACCTTTGTAACAACTAACAGTTAAACTTCACTGAAGTTGTATTGTATGAATGAAATTAAATTAAATAGAACTTTTGAATTGTTTTCACAAATGAATTGAGTAATTAAAGGTTTGCTAAAGCATGTTAGTGAGCAGAGCAGGAGACTTGAAACAAAGTAAACTTGGCAGAAAACGTTATTAAAGTATCTTGATAATATCACAGTCAATCAATAACAGATTTAGGGGGGTAGTTATCAAGCCGTCAACCTCAAATACGCTGGAATTACGCAGCATATTTGTGGCGAGGCTGATTCGCCTTAGTTATCAAAGGCTACAGACCGGCAAAAGTAGAATTTTGTGACGTAAACTTCGATCCGCCAGACTCAGTCCGACACAGATCGATTCTTACGTCTCTCCAGATGTTCCGCACACAAGTGCGGCACAATCTGACTACTTTTGCTAGTTATCAAAAAACTAGCAGGTATGCTTGGCACTTTTATGGACCAGCGTACCTGGTTTTCAATCCGCCGCCCTGATCGGAACAGCCAATAGAATGCAAGCTCAATCTGATTGGCTGACTGGATCAGCCAATCGGATTAAACTTGAATCTGATTGGCTGATTCAATCAGCCAATCAGATTTTTCCTACCTTAATTCCGATTGGCTGATAGAATCCTATCAGCCAATCGGAATTGAAGGGACGCCATCTTGGATATTGTCCCTTAAAGGAGCCTTCATTCGTCGGTAGTCCATCGGGAAAGAAGGATGTTCCGCGTCGGTGGGATGAAGATTCAAGACCCGGCTTCGAAGATGACCTCGACCGGATAGAAGACTTCTTCAGCGCCTCTTGGAAGATGACATCGCCCGGATGGAAGATTTCTTCAGCGCCGCTTGGAGGATCACTTCATCGGATGGAAGATTTCTTCAGCGCCCCTTGGATGATCACTTCTGCTGGTCTGGATGTCCTCTTCAGTTCCATCGGTGGCTCGGCTGATTGAAGACGACTAAAGGTAGGATGATCTTCAGGGGATTAGTGTTAGGTTATTTTAAGGGGGGTTTGGGTTAGATTAGGGGTATGTGGGTGGTGGGTTTTAATGTTGGGGGGGTTGTATTTTTCTTTTACAGGCAAAAGAGCTGAATTTGTTGGGGCATGCTCCCACAAAAGGCCCTTTTAAGGGCTGGTAAGGTAATAGAGCTTTGAACTTTTTAAATGTAGAATAGGGTAGGGCATTTTTTTATTTTGGGGGGGTTTGTTATTTTATTAGGGGGCTTAGATTAGGTGTAAGTAGCTTAAAATTGTTGTAATATTTTTTAAAATGTTTGTAAATTATTTTTTTTACTTTTTGTAACTTAGCTTTTTTTATTTTTTGTACTTTAGTTAGTTTATGTAATTGTATTTAATTGTAGTTATTTGTAGTTAATTTATTTAATTTATTTAATGATAGTGTAGTGTTAGGTTTAATTGTAACTTAGGTTAGGATTTATTTTACAGGTAATTTTGTATTTCTTTTAGCTAGGTAGTTATTAAATAGTTAATAACTATTTAATAACTATTCTAACTAGCTAAAATAAATACCAAGTTACCTGTAAAATAAATATAAATCCTAAGATAGCTACAATGTAATTATTAATTATATTGTAGCTATCTTAGGGTTTATTTTACAGGTAAGTATTTAGTTTTAAATAGGAATAATTTATTAAAGTATAGTGTAGTGTTAGGTGTAATTGTAACTTAGGTTAGTTTTTAGTTTACAGGTACATTTCTCTTTATTTTAGCTAGGTAAGCTATTAAATAGTTAATAACTATTTAATAGCTATTGTACCTAATTAAAATAAATTGAAAGGTACCTGTAAAATAAAAATAAATCCTAAGATAGCTACAATATAATTATTATTTATATTGTATCTATATTAGGGTTTATTTTATAGGTAAGTATTTAGTTTTAAATAGGATTAATTTAGTTCATAATAGAAATATTATTTAGATTTATTTAATTAATATTTAAGTTAGGGGGGTGTTAGGGTTAGTGTTAGACTTAGGTTTAGGGGTTAATAATTTTATTACAGTGTCGGCGGTATAGTGGGGGGCAGGATAGGGTTAATAAATTTATTATAGGTGGCGACGGTGTAGGGGGGGCAGGATAGGGGTTAATAAATTTAATATAGGTTGCGGCGGGTTCAGGGAGCGGCGGTTTAGGGGTTAAACTATTTATTTATTTGCGGCAAGGTGCGGGATCAGCAGGATAGGGGTTAATAACTTTATTATAGAGGGCGACGGTATAGGGGGGGCAGGATAGGGGTTACTAGGTATAATGTAGGTGGCAGCGGTGTCCGGGAGCGGCGGTTTAGGGGTTAACACATTTATAAGACTTGCGGCGGGGTCTAGGAGCGGCGGTTTAGGGGTTAGTAACTTTATTGAGTTGCGGGGGGCTCCGGGGGCGCCGGTATAGGGGGTAGATTAGTGTAGTTTAGTGTGAGTGCTTAGTGACAGGCTAGCAAGAAAGCTTTCAAACAGCCGAAGAGCAGCAAGATCGGATGAGTGATAACTCTCACAGTCCGCTGCTCAACGCCCCGCGGCTTTTTGACAGCTTTACTTGATAACTTAGGCAAATTTTTTCAGGTCCACGGCGGTGATGTGAGGCGAGCTTAGGCGGGCGTATTGGGCCGGCGAAGGCAGGAAAGTTGACACGTTGATAACTACCCCCCATAGTATGAGAGCGATATCCTTTAATATAAGTTGACCAGCATTGAAGGTTATTTGTTTGTTAGAGGCTGAGTGAGAGGAAGCCAAGCATGCAAGCAGACAGATAGGTGAAAAGTCTCAACTTGTTTAATACTTGCGGTTATGCTGTAATCACGGCTCTGAAACTTTACTGCACAGCTGTCCTGAATATGGTGGGTCCGGAGAGGTCTGGTTAAGATCCGAGGTAAGTCACTTGGCTTTTCCGTGTGAGCTGTAGTGAGTGCGTGACAATGAGAGGCTCTTTGCGGTCTGTGAGGAACTGAACTGCAGAGTCGATTGGATGACGTCACCGGTCTGTGTGAGTGAGACGGAGCAATCCGCTGACAGGCAGTCAGATCAAACAGGTGAATGAGAGATCCTTTAAAGAAGTTTAAACTTGCAATAGATGTTGTGGTTAAAGTGAACAATATATATAGTCCAATTGCTTGAATGTTCAACAGAATCCTGATATAGGAAACGAACTCCAAGTGAGAAAGTAACAGGATAATAGGAAGTAGCTTTCTATCAACTAACTTTCCCTATTACACTACAATAATCAAGCAAGCAAAAAGGGAAAACATGATCCCTTTATAGGCAGGTGAAAGGGAGGTGTCCCAAAGGATTTAAAGGGAAAGGAGTTCATAACAGGGGGGGGGCAGATTAGGGGTTAATAAATTTAATGTAGTTGGTGGCGGTGAAGGGGGGTCAGATTAGGGGTTAATAAATTTAATGTAGGTGGCGGCGGTGTAGGGGGGTCAGATTAGAGGTTAATAAATTTAATGTAGATGGCGGCAGAGTCCAGGTGCGGCAGTTTAGGGGTTAAACACTTTATTTAGGTGCGGTGGGGTCTGGGAGAGGTGGTTTATGGGTTAATACATAAAATATAGGTGGCGCTGGGCTCCAAGAGCGGCGGTTTAGGGGTCAATACTAGGATAGGTTTAATGCTGTGTGGGCTATGGCGGTTTAGGGGTTAATACATTTATTATTAGGAGTGAGAGGGGGGATTGCGGATATAGGGGTATACGTGTGTGGCTTATTTTTGGGAGGCAGGTTAGACAGTTACGGGAGATTTAACATTTTAGTTTTCTTAGGCGCAGGCAGTTTCTAAAGTGCCGTAAGTCACTGGCGACTCCAGAAATTTGTAGTTACGCTCATTGCTGGACATCGCTAGTTTATCTGATTTACTGCACTTTAACAACTGCTGGCAGAATCCCTTTGCAGTTAAGTAGCTGAAAACAACTATGTATTGCATAGATTAATAATGTAGCCTCAGAGTTCTGGTCAACTGTGCCAAAAAACACATCAAAATAACATTTAAAAGTACAGTTACACTCATTATAACACTAAGTAATAAAAATTATTTAAAAACAATTTATAAAGGTAGTCATTAAGCTTTATCATAGAGATACATACATATACATGTCTAAATATGGATATGTATGTATATATCTTTATATATGTGAACATATGTATTTATGTACGTATATGTATATATATATATATATATATATATATATATATATATGTATTTACAGATATATGTACACATATAAATACATATGTATACATATATAGTCATAACCTGTGTATAAGTAAATAACGTGGTAAGTAACTGTAAACATGTAAAAGCATATCTATGCAATATTGATTTTTAATAAAGTGTTTAATAAGGTGTTATACTGTGTATTTACTATAAATATTATACATTCCAATGTTCTGCACATAGATGAATTTGTTTGATGTATTATGAAATATATATGTGTGTGTGTGTGTGTGTGTGTGAAAAAAGGAATGCACTAGCCAGGATTTTTAAAGTTAACATTTAATGTAACGTGTCGGGGTGTTGCCCCCTTCGTCAGACAATACAAAATATTTTTTTCACTACTATCAATACCAGGCCCCCTCGCCTGGAGGAACTCCACAAATGGTTTGATGTGTTTAATAACACAACTGACAATGTCAAGTTTAAGATGACAGCTGACACTGCATCCATTCATTTCTTGGACTTGACAGTTTTCAAGGATTCTAACAAATTAGGAACCACATTGTATCATAAACCCACCGACCGCAACTCTATATTAAGGGCAGATAGTTGCCATCCCCCAGCCCTATTAAAGGGCATTGTAAAATCACAATGCATAAGAACAATGCGTAATAATTCGAATCCTACAACGGGGGTCTCCCAATTGAAAGGAGTGGGTGAGAAGTTCCAGAACAGGGGCTATAAGATCCCGATAATCTATGATGCTATGGAATCTGTTTCAAGGCTAACACAGACAGAATTAATCATACCTAAACCAAAAAGGGACGCTAGTGACAAGCTCATTATGTCCACCACTTTTACTCCAGTGACAAAAAATATTGGCCAAATTCTCCGACAACACTGGCCAATTATGTCTTCAGACCCAAAACTCACATTTACCCATAACCTACGACCTATGGTTGGGTTCAAGCGGGGAACTAATCTCAAAGACCTTCTGGTGAAAACGGACCCCAAACAGTGTTACTCAACTGGGATGAAAAGGAATATAAGGGGCTCCTATCGTTGTTTGGGCTGCACAACGTGTAATGGCCTAGTGGGTACCAAAGTTTTCCATCACCCACACACCAATCAAACATTCTCTATCCGGCACTCCATAACGTGTACCACCACTCACGTTATATATTTATTGTTTTGTCCATGTTCTTGTTTCTACATAGGGAAGACCTCTGGCACACTTCGTGAGCGTATGGCTAATCATCGCCACGCCATAAGGACAGCACTTAAAAATGGCGATTCCGAACAGCCAGTAGCGCGACACTGCGCTAACAAGGGACACTCAGTATCTTCCATCCGCTATATTCTAATCGACCACATACCCCCATTAGATCGGGGTGGCGACCGGAATAAGCAACTTCTGAGACGAGAGGCCCAGTGGATGTTCAGATTAGGCACAATACACCATGCCGGACTTTAAGAGCATTATGTGATCAACAACTGGGGTGCCACATACTTGGGGTATGCCAGGTGGACATGGTGGCTCCGTTTTGGCACACATTTCAGTTTCCCCTAGGTGTAGGGGCAAGTGTTGTGCGCCTAACGGCACAGTTTAGGTGGGACATCTGTCTCCAACTTCTCTGTGGAAGCCTGGTCCGCCGTGAGCCATTACCCATTGCTTTAACATGCACCACCAGTCTTAAAAACGGACACTAAAAAGTCACATCCACTTGGATAAATTCCAGAGGTGGATAGTATCCACATGAGCTTTATATGTCCATGATCCTTACTTTTTTTACCTCTTCTCATATATCCCTGCTTTGTAATTATACTTGAGGCTAGAATTCTGAAATAAGGTTACCCCCCTCACTTGATTGTTGGCACATTTTTGTCGTCGTAAGCCATTACCCCCTAATGGTCAAAATCTAATCTAATTGAAAATTGTGCTTTAACGAAAAAGCAGCCCAATAGCACAGCCCTATAATACTGTTATATATATCTACTGCTCTAATTTGATCTCTATTTGCCTGCGAATTTAGTGTAGCATTATACATGTTTAACGCCATTTTTCTGTAATATACTGGCGATACATTATAAGTCACAGCACTCACATTTGCAACATTACGTTTGTAACTTGCCATTCCAATCAATTGTACTGTCAAATGGTCCAATTTTTATGTTTTATTTTTTAACTATTTAATTTTTAAATTAGTATTTTTTTATATATACAATATGATTGTATATAATTCAGTACACGCCACTTTTGGCACTATGAAAATTGTTGTTTCATTCAGCTGGCATACTATTGTAAATTATGGCACCTTTTGGCAATCAGAATTGTTTATGATTACCATGGTTACTGTTTCTATGCCGACCGGATGTAGCAACGTTCGACAATGTATATCCATCACAATTTTCTTGGCACTTATTAGAATGTGGCACACTGTTGTTGTGATAAGTCCCCCAAATTAGTATGTCACATTAATACGTTTTGAAATTGTAGAGCACACTACTTTATCTCTTACTACAACTTCCGGTTTCGGATAGCACTGTGGAACGCAATATGCGTTCCAAACTCGAAAATTTGGCGCACTTTTCCTTTGGAGAGACACTCAGGTTGATATGATGTAATTGATATGTAACACTATAAATGAGTTGAATTTTGTTTGTTTTGTATGCTGATGAAGGGGTTGTGAACCCCGAAAACGTTCCATTAAATTGTTTTTTTGTGGAAAAAGTCCTGAGAGTGCATTCTTTTGCTTTCTATTTCATGGTATATCATTGCACCCAGGCGAGTTGGCTACTGGTGGGCTGAACTGGAAATTGCTTACTACTATATATATATATATATATATATATATATATATATATATATATATATATTTGTGCAAATATATATATTTAAATATCTCAATATTATCTTCTTATGTTGCCCTTTTAAATATCCGTGTTCGTGTTTACGCGACTTGTTGGTGTTAATTTTTTTTTTTTAAATCTAGGCTTATTGAAGTCTATGGGGAATGAGATTTTGTGTTCTCAACTTCTTAAAGTCTTTCTGTTACTGTGACTTAGCGAACACTGGAAAACAAACGTTTTACTTTCAACTCAAAATATGATCCATATCTCTAGCTGTTTAAATGCTCAAGCGCAAACTACCACTTCACTCATAATCTGCCCATGATCGAATACTAATAGTGTGACTATCCACTGTCCAAGTGCCATCATTGCAGAAAGCAATACCACAGTAGTCCTTATTGTGCATGAAAAAATGCCAATCTTTAAATTAAAAAACAGTTGTAAGTGCAATGTTTCCTTTACTTACTTAAAGGGACAGTATACACTCATTTTCATATAACTGCATGTAATAGACACTACAATAAAGAATACGATGCACAGATACTGATATAAAAATCCAGTATAAAACTGTTTAAAAACTTACTTAGAAGCTTAGCTCTGTTGAAAAGGTAGTTGAAAAGCCCAATGCAAGTGGGAAATAAGACCCCCCCCCCCCCTTCTTTTGCATATGAAAAGACCCTTTACACAAACAGGAGCAAGCTGGAGTAGGTATCTATCGGTATTCTCATAAAACTTTGGAGCTTAGTTAGGAGTCTGAAAATCAGAGCAAGGTTATTTAAAAATAAGCAAAACTATACATTTTTTTCAACAACAAAAAAACCTTTATGGGCTATATAAATAGATCATCTACAAAACATTTATGCAAAGAAAACAATTAGTGTATAATGTTCCTTTAATTTATATGCACAATCAGTTAGCTAACTGTGTCTGACAGACCTATATGACTGTGTATCCTAGTGAGACTATCCATTTTCCAAGATCCAACATTACAGACATCAATACTGCAGCAGATCCTATAGTGCTTGTGCATACCTGCCAATCTCTACATTCAAAATGTTGCAGATGTAAAATTGATTCTATTACTTTATTAATTTACACATACTTATGGGTCAATAACAATCCTTTCGAAAAAAATATATCTAATGTCTTTCAACAGAAGATTACCATTAAATCTATGGGGAATGAGGAATTTTTTAAGATAAATCATTTGAGTTTTTCTCTAAAGGACTGTGATTGGCGTTATTGTATGTATACTTCTAGAGTGACATCCACTGTCAAAGTGCCAACACCTCACAATCAGTTGGTTAACTGGATGTTACTAGCCTATCTGACTGTGTGTCCTTCATAGGAGAGACACGGTCTACTGTCCAAGAGCCAACACTGCAGCCAGCAATATCACAGCTGGTTCCTATTGTGCTTGCCTCTTGCCAGTCTCTATGTTCAAAAAGTTGTAATGTTTATTCTACCAACAATCAGTTGGCTAACAGGGGGGGATAACTGATTGTGTCATAGTATCTTTAAAATCCACTGTTCAAGTACCAACACTGCAGCAAAAAATGCTACTGTGGGTTAAGTTTTATTGTGCCAAAAGGCTGCCGGTCTTTATTTTCAAAGTATTTTAGCTGTAACATTTCTTCTACTGCTTAAGTTTATACTTTACTTGGCTAGGATGCATTAAGGTGGATGTATGTAGACAAAGGTTGCTAAATAATCAGCAGGGCATGTAGTAACCACAAAATCCCCTTCTTTATTGTGATCAGGCTCTGGCAGAGGTAGCTCATAGAAAGCTCTCCTCATTAGCATTTATGGCCAGATGGGCACCCTCAAAGAACAGGTCACCTATAAGGGAGCCAAAAAAAGAATGAAGGTGGTGTTATTTTACAATCCTATTATGGGTTAAAGCATGAGGCTGTAGAGTCACCTAAAGTTTTTAGTGGCGAACCTAAAAGCAACATTAGAAGTAGTGTCAGTTTCTCAAACTGGCACTCCTGCACCAGCTGCCAGTGCAAACCGCATCACCTTTGCCACTCCTCCGCAAAGGCTAAAGCCACCAGCCCCGCCTCTCTCACCCCTGAACCAACTGCATCACCAGAGGATGCAGTCCTTTCTGTGAGTTAGTGTCCAAAAAAACTGGAAGTAATTTTGCCAGAGGCACTAAAAAGTATGTTAGGGAGCAAAAGCCATACATAACAAACAGACGGCTAGATTTGGAGTTTTGTCGGTAACGACCCGAAAAACTAACGCCGGCTTTTTTCTAGCCGCACCATAAAAATAACTCTGGTATTGAGAGTCCACATAAAGGCTGCGTTAGGCTCCAAAAAAGGAGCGTAGAGCATTTTTAACGCAGCTTCAACTCTCAATACCAGAGTTGCTTACGGACGCGGCCAGCCTCAAAAACGTGCTCGTGCACGATTCCCCCATAGGAAACAATGGGGCTGTTTGAGCTGAAAAAAACCTAACACCTGCAAAAAAGCCGCGTTCAGCTCTTAACGCAGCCCCATTGTTTGCTATGGGGAAACACTTACTACATCTGCACCTAACACTCTAACATGTACCCCGAGTCTAAACACCCCTAACCTTACACTTATTAACCCCTAATCTGCTGCCCCCGCTATCGCTGACACCTGTATTTTATTTTTAACCCCTAATCTGCCGCTCCGTAAACCGCCGCTACCTACATTATCCCTATGTACCCCTAATCTGCTGCCCCTAAAACCGCCGACCCCTATATTATATTTATTAACCCCTAATCTGCCCCCCTCAACGTCAACTCCACCTGCCTACACTTATTAACCCCTAATCTGCCGAGCAGACCTGAGCGCTACTATAATAAAGTTATTAACCCCTAATCCGCCTCACTAACCCTATCATAAATAGTATTAACACCTAATCTGCCCTCCCTAACATCGCCGACACCTAACTTCAATTATTAACCCCTAATCTGCCGACTGGAGCTCACCGCTACTCTAATAAATGTATTAACCCCTAAAGCTAAGTCTAACCCTAACACTAACACCCCCCTAAGTTAAATATAATTTACATCTAACGAAATTAATTAACTCTTATTAAATAAATTATTCCTATTTAAAGATAAATACTTACCTGTAAAATAAATCCTAATATAGCTACAATATAAATTATAATTATATTATAGCTATTTTAGGATTAATATTTATTTTACAGGTAACTTTGTATTTATTTTAACCAGGTACAATAGCTATTAAATAGTTAAGAACTATTTAATAGCTAAAATAGTTAAAATAATTACAAAATCACCTGTAAAATAAATACTAACCTAAGTTACAATTAAACCTAACACTACACTATCAATAAATTAATTAAATAAACTACCTACAATTACCTACAATTAACCTAACACTACACTATCAATAAATTAATTAAATACAATTCCTACAAATAAATACAATTACATAAACTAGCTAAAGTACAAAAAATAAAAAAGAACTAAGTTACAAAAAATAAAAAAATATTTACAAACATAAGAAAAATATTACAACAATTTTAAACTAATTACACCTACTCTAAGCCCCCTAATAAAACAACAAAGCCCCACAAAATAAAAAATGCCCTACCCTATTCTAAATTACTCAAGTTAAAAGCTCTTTTACCTTACCAGCCCTGAACAGGGCCCTTTGCGGGGCATGCCCAAGAAGTTCAGCTCTTTTGCCTCCATCATCCGGTGGCTGAAGAGGTCCAGAAGAGGCTCCAAAGTCTTCATCCTATCCGGGAAGAAGAGGCGATCCGGACCGGCAACCATCTTGATCCAAGCGGCATCTTCTATCTTCATCAGATGACGACCGGCTCCATCCTGAAGACCTCCACCGCGGACCCATCTTCTTCCGGCGACGTCCAACTGAAGAATGACGGTTCCTTTAAGGGACGTCATCCAAGATGGCATCCCTCGAATTCCGATTGGCTGATAGGATTCTATCAGTCAATCAGAATTAAGGTAGGAATATTCTGATTGGCTGATGGAATCAGCCAATCAGAATCAAGTTCAATCCGATTGGCTGAACCAATCAGCCAATCAGATTGAGCTCGCATTCTATTGGCTGTTCCGATCAGCCAATAGAATGCGAGCTCAATCTGATTGGCTGATTGGATCAGCCAATCGGATTCAACTTGATTCTGATTGGCTGATTCCATCAGCCAATCAGAATATTCCTACCTTAACTCCGATTGGCTGATAGAATCCTATCAGCCAATCGGAATTCGAGGGACGCCATCTTGGATGACGTCCCTTAAAGGAACCGTCATTCTTCAGTTGGACGTCGCCGGAAGAAGATGGGTCCGCGGTGGAGGTCTTCAGGATGGAGCCGGTCGTCATCGGATGAAGATAGAAGATGCCGCTTGGATCAAGATGGTTGCCGGTCCGGATCGCCTCTTCTTCCCGGATAGGATGAAGACTTTGGAGCCTCTTCTGGACCTCTTCAGCCACCGGATGATGGATCAACAACCCCCGCTTGGGTTGGATGAAGATTTTGGAGCCAGGACGGATCGGTGATACCTGGTGAGGTGAAGACAAGGTAGGATGATCTTCAGGGGCTTAGTGTTAGGTTTATTTAAGGGGGGTTTGGGTTAGATTAGGGGTATGTGAGTGGTGGGTTGTAATGTTGGGGGGGGTATTGTATGTTTTTTTTTTACAGGCAAAAGAGCTGAATTCTTTGGGGCATGCCCCGCAAAGGGCCCTGTTCAGGGCTGGTAAGGTAAAAGAGCTTTTAACTTTATTAATTTAGAATAGGGTAGGGCATTTTTTATTTTGGGGGTCTTTGTTGTTTTATTAGGGGGCTTAGAGTAGGTGTAATTAGTTTAAAATTGTTGTAATATTTTTCTTATGTTTGTAAATATTTTTTTATTTTTTGTAACTTAGTTCTTTTTTATTTTTTGTACTTTAGCTAGTTTATTTAATTGTATTTATTTGTAGGAATTGTATTTAATTAATTTATTGATAGTGTAGTGTTAGGTTACTTGTAGGTAATTGTAGGTAGTTTATTTAATTAATTTATTGATAGTGTAGTGTTAGGTTTAATTGTAACTTAGGTTAGTATTTATTTTACAGGTAATTTTGTAATTATTTTAACTATTTTAGCTATTAAATAGTTCTTAACTATTTAATAGCTATTGTACCTGGTTAAAATAATTACAAAGTTGCCTGTCAAATAAATATTAATCCTAAAATAGCTATAATATAATTATAATTTATATTGTAGCTATATTAGGATTTATTTTACAGGTAAGTATTTAGCTTTAAATAGGAATAATTTATTTAATAAGAGATAATTAATTTCGTTAGATGTAAATTATATTTAATTTAGGGGGGTGTTAGTGTTAGGGTTAGACTTAGCTTTAGGGGTTAATACATTTATTAGAGTAGCGGTGAGCTCCGGTCGGCAGATTAGGGGTTAATAATTGAAGTTAGGTGTCAGCGATGTTAGGGAGGGCAGATTAGGGGTTAATACTATTTATTATAGGGTTAGTGAGGCGGATTAGGGGGTAATAACTTTATTATAGTAGCGCTCAGGTCCGGTCGGCAGATTAGGGGTTAATAAGTGTAGGCAGGTGGAGGCGACGTTGTGGGGGGCAGATTAGGGGTTAATAAATATAATATAGGGGTCGGCGGTGTTAGGGGCAGCAGATTAGGGGTACATAAGGATAACGTAGGTGGCGGCGCTTTGCGGTCCGCAGATTAGGGGTTAATAAGTGTAGGCAGGTGGAGGCGACATTGAGGGGGGCAGATTAGGGGTTAATAAATATAATACAGGGGTCAGCGGTGTTAGGGGCAGCAGATTAGGGGTATATAAGTATAACGTAGGTGGCGGTCGGCAGATTAGGGGTTTAAAAAATTTAATCGAGTGGCGGCGATGTGGGGGGACCTCGGTTTAGGGGTACATAGGTAGTTTATGGGTGTTAGTGTACTTTAGAGTACAGTAGTTAAGAGCTTTATAAACCGGCGTTAGCCCAGAAAGCTCTTAACTACTGACTTATTTCCTGCGGCTGGAGTTTTGTCGTTAGATGTCTAACGCTCACTTCAGGAACTACTCGAAAAGCCGGAGTTAGAAAAATCCCATTGAAAAGATAGGATACGCAATTTACGTAAGGGGATCTGCGGTATGGAAAAGTCGCGGCTGAAAAGTGAGCGTTAGACCCTATTTTGAGTGACTCCAAATACCGGAGGTAGCCTAAAACCAGAGTTAGGAGCCTCTAACGCTGGTTTTCACGGCTAACGCCAAACTCCAAATCTAGGTCAGAGAGCAGTAACTATGAAATGGTAAAACCTTACTTTTAAGAGCATCCACTGTCCTCAAATTGCGATCCCTTACATTTATGAGATCAGAAAAGAGTGTAGTAGAGATATGTATGGACAAAAAAATAGTTTCAGACAAATTATTAGTTTGGGATTTTTATAAATTTATCTTTATTCATTATTTTGTCTGAAATTAGTTAACTTAATTGAACTAGCTTGAATTTAGTTAAAAATTGTGTTTGTTAATTAAATTAATTCCTATTATGCTTTTATTGCAGATTATTTCTATTTTTATTTTATCTGAAGCTATAGCCATTTAAATTTGCTATCAAACCTTTTATTCTATCACAAATGAACACAACCATAGATTCACTGTACAGTTACAGCCAGTCAAACAGCAGGCAGTTTGTTACACACACACACACACACACACACACACACACATACACACACAATATGAACTGAATCAATCAATGGCAATCTTACAAAATGGTTAAATTAGCAAGTGATTGAAATGGTACTACAAATCAACCATTGTGAGATCCGATCACTGTCAGAGACAGTACTAGCAAACTAGAGACAGGCATTAGTACAGTGAGTCACAGTAGCTGTACTATAATAATGTTATTGTTATGTAATATATGCGTGTGATGTGTTTTACTACTAGTGTATTATTTATGTACTATGTAGTATATGACTATGGAATTGATAGTGTAACCAGTCCTTTACTGCTACTATGTATTAAGTTACTAATATCATCTTTCAACTTATGTGAGCAGTAACACCATGTCAAGGCTTCAACCGTTACTGTCCATTCATACCCCTTTCATTACATTCACACAACTTTCATATCTCCATTGACACTAAGCCTCTAGTTATAAACCTGTCTACTTACCTGCATTCGCCGGCCCCAATACGCTCACCTAAGCTCGCCTAACATCGCCACTGCGGACCTGAATACATTTGCCAAATTTATCAAGAAAGCTGACAAAAAGCCATGCACCAAGTACGGTGTGATGAGCAGCGGACTGTTTTTAACTAACAGTCATCGATCTCGCTGCTCATCGGCTTATTCGCAGCTTTCTTGCTATACTGTCACTAAGCACCCACACTATACTATACTGCTTTACCCCCTAAACTGCCGCTCCCGGATCCCCCCGCAACTAAATAAAGTTATTAACCACTAAACCGCCGCTCCCAGAGCCCCCCACACCTAAATAAACTTATTAACCCGTAAACCGCCGCTCCTGGACCCCGCCGCAACTATAATAAATATATTAACCCCTAAACCGCTGCTCCTGGACCCCGCCGCCACTATAATAAATATATGAACCCCTAAACCGCCACTCCCGGACCCCGCCGCCACCTACATTATACCTATTAACCCCTAATCTTCTGCCCCCTATACTGCCGCCACCTACATAAAGTTATTAACCCCTATCCTGCCGCTCACGGATCCCGCCGCAAATAAATGAATTGTTTAACCCCTAAACCGCCACACCCGGAGCCCTCCACCACCTACATTACATGTATTAACCCCTATCCTGCCCCCCTATACCGCTCCCACCTACAGTACATTGATTAACCCCTAATCTACCCCCCCCTACACCACCGCCACTATATTAAATGAATTAACCCCTAAACCAAGTCTAACCCTAACACCCCCTAACTTAAATATTATTTAAATAAATCTAAAAAAATATTCCTATAATTAAATAAATTAATCCTATTTAAAACTAAATACTTACCTATAAAATAAAACCTAAGATAGCTACAATATAACTAATAGTTACATTGTAGCTATTTTAGGTTTTATTTTTATTTTACAGGCAACTAAGGCCTAGATTTAGAGTTCTGTGGCCAAAGGGGTGCGTTAGCTACGCGTGCTTTTTTCCCCCGCACCATTTAAATACCGATGGTATTTAGAGTTCACAGAATGGCTGCGTTAGGCTCCAAAAAAGGGAGCGTAGAGCATATTTACCGCCACTGCAACTCTCAATACCAGCGGTGCTTACGGAAGCGGCCAGCTTCAAAAACGTGCTTGTGCACGATTCCCCCATAGAAACCAATGGGGCAGTTTGAGCTGAAAAAAAAACTTAACACCTGCAAAAAAGCAGCGTTCAGCTCCTAACGCAGCCCCATTGTTTCCCATGGGGAAACACTTCCTAAGTCTGCACCTAACACTCTAACATGTACCCCGAGTCTAAACACCCCTAACCTTATACTTATTAACCCCTAATCTGCCGCCTCCGCTATCGCTGACCCCTGCATATTATTATTAACCCCTAATCTGCCGCTCCGTACACCGCCACAACCTACATTATACCTATGTACCCCTAATCTGCTGCCCCTAACACGGCCGACCCCTATATTATATTTATTAACCCCTAATCTGCCGTCCCCGCTATCGCTGACACCTGCATATTATTATTAACCCCTAATCTGCTGCTCCGTACACCGCCGCAACCTACGTTATCCCTAAGTACCCCTAATCTTCTGCCCCTAACACCGCCGACCCCTATATTATATTTATTAACCCCTAATCTGCCGCCCCCAACGTCGCCTCCACCTACCTACAATAATTAACCCCTAATCTGCCGACCGGATCTCACCGCTACTATAATGAATGTATTAAC
Organism: Bombina bombina; assembly: GCF_027579735.1. Lineage (NCBI taxonomy): Eukaryota > Metazoa > Chordata > Amphibia > Anura > Bombinatoridae > Bombina > Bombina bombina. The sequence goes on from NC_069500.1 coordinate 501,032,352, forward strand.
CCCTAAAGCTAAGTCTAACCCTAACACTAACACCCCCCTAAGTTAAATATAATTTAAATCTAACGAAATAAATTAACTCTTATTAAATAAATTAATCCTATTTAAAGCTAAATACTTACCTGTAAAATAAACCCTAATATAGCTACAATATAAATTATAATTATATTGTAGCTATTTTAGGATTAATATTTATTTTACAGGTAACTTTGTAATTATTTTAACCAGGTACAATAGCTATTAAATAGTTAAGAACTATTTAATAGTTACCTAGTTAAAATAATTACAAAATTACCTGTAAAATAAATCCTAACCTAAGTTACAATTAAACCTAACTCTACACTAGCAATAAATTAATTAAATAAAATACCTACAATTATCTACAATTAAACCTAACACTACACTATCAATAAATTAATTAAATAAAATACCTACAATTAAATACAATTAAATAAACTAACTAAAGTACAAAAAATAAAAAAGAACTAAGTTACAAAAAATAAAAAAATATTTACAAACATAAGAAAAATATTACAACAATTTTAAACTAATTACACCTACTCTAAGCCCCCTAATAAAATAACAAAGACCCCCAAAATAAAAAAATGTCCTACCCTATTCTAAAATTAAAATAGAAAAGCTCTTTTACTTTACCAGCCCTTAAAAGGGCCCTTTGCGGGGCATGCCCCAAAGAATTCAACTCTTTTGCCTTGAAAAAAAACATACAATACCCCCCCAACATTACAACCCACCACCCACATACCCCTAATCTAATCCAAACCCCCCTAAATAAACCTAACACTAAGCCCCTGAAGATCTCCCTACCTTATCTTCACCACGCCAGATTCACCGATCCGTCCACCGAAGTCTTGATCCAAGCCTCCGAAGTTTTGATCCAAGCCCAAGCGGGGGCTGAAGAGTGATGTCCATCCTCCGGCTGAAGTCTTGATCCAAGCAGGCAGAAGAGGACATCCGGACCAGCAAACATCTTCATCCAAGCCGCATCTTCTATGTTCTTCCATCCGATGACAACCGGCTGATCTTCAAGACCTCCAGCGCGGATCTATCTATCTTTACCGACAACTTCCCGACGAATGACGGTTCCTTTAAGGGACGTCATCCAAGATGGCGTCCCTCAAATTCTGATTGGCTGATAGGATTCTATCAGCCAATCGGAATTAAGGTAGGAAAATTCTGATTGGCTGATGGAATCAGATTGAGCTCGCATTCTATTGGCTGTTCCGTCATTCGTCGGGAAGTCATCAGTGAAGATGGATGGATCCTCGCTGGAGGTCTTGAAAATCAGCCGGTCGTCATCGGATTGAAGAACATAGAAGATGCGGCTTGGATGAAGATGTTTGCAGGTCCGGATGTCCTCATCTCAACGCTTGGATCAAGACTTCAGCCGGAGGATGGACGTCACTCTTCAGCCCCCGCTTGGGCTTGGATCAAGACTTCGGAGGCTTGGATCAAGACTTCGGTGGACGGATCGGTGAACCCGGCGTGGTGAAGATAAAGTAGGGAGATCTTCAGGGGCTTAGTGTTAGGTTTATTTAAGGGGGGTTTGGGTTAGATTAGGGTTATTTGGGTGGTGGGTTGTAATGTTGGGGGGGTATTGTATGTTTTTATTCCAGGGCTGGTAAGGTAAAAGAGCTTTTCTATTTTAATTTTAGAATAGGGTAGGGCATTTTTTTTTTATTTTGGGGGTCTTTGTTATTTTATTAGGGGGCTTAGAGTAGGTGTAATTAGTTTAAAATTGTTGTAATATTTTTCTAATGTTTGTAAATATTTTTTTATTTTTTGTAACTTAGTTCTTTTTTATTTTTTGTACTTTAGTTAGTTTATTTCATTGTATTTATTTGTAGGTATTGTATTTAATTAATTTATTGATAGTGTAGTGTTAGGTTTAATTGTAACTTAGGTTAGGATTTATTTTACAGGTAATTTTGTAATTATTTTAACTAGGTAGCTATTAAATAGTTATTAACTATTTAATAGCTATTGTACCTGGTTAAAATAAATACAAATTGCCTGTAAAATAAATATTAATCCTAAAATAGCTACAATATAATTATTATTTATATTGTAGCTACATTAAGGTTTATTTTACAGGTAAGTATTTAGCTTTAAATAGGAATAATTTATTTAATAAGAGTTAATTTATTTTGTTAGATAAAAACTATATTTAACTTAGGGGGTGTTAGGGTTAGGGTTAGAATTAGCTTTAGGGGTTAAAAAATTTATTAGAGTAGCGGTGAGCTCCGGTCGGCAGATTAGGGGTTAATGCTTGAAGTTAGGTGTTGGCGATGTTAGGGAGGGCAGGTTAGGGGTTAATACTATTTATTATAGGGATATTGAGGCAGGAGTGAGGCGGATTAGGGGTTAATACATTTATTATAGTAGCGGTGCGGTCCGGTTGGCAGATTAGGGGTTAATAAGTGTAGGTAGGTGGCGGCGACGTTGGGGGCGGCAGATTAGGGGTTAATAAATATTATGTAGGTGTCGGCGGTATTAGGGGCATCAGATTAGGGGTACATAGAAATAATGCAGGTGGCGGCGATGTACGGAGCGGCAGATTAGGGGTTAAAAAAATGTAATAGAGTGGCGGCGATGTGGGGGGCCTCAGTTTAGGGGTACATAGGTAGTTTATGGGTGTTAGTGTACTTTAGAGCACAGTAGTTAAGAGCTTTATAAACCGGCGTTAGCCCAGAAAGCTCTTAACTACTGACTTTTTTCTGCGGCTGGAGTTTTGTCGTTAGATTTCTAACGCTCACTTCAGCCAAGACTCTAAATACCGGCGTTAGAAAGATCCCATTGAAAAGATAGGATACGCAAATGGCGTAGGGGGATCTGCGGTATGGAAAAGTCGCGGCTGCAAAGTGAGCGTTAGACCCTTTCCTGACTGACTCCAAATACCAGCGGGCGGTAAAAAACAGCGTTAGGACCCCCTAACGCTGGTTTTGACGGCTACCGCTAAACTCTAAATCTAGGCCTTTGTATTTATTTTAACTAGGTAAAATAGCTATTAAATAGTTATTAACTATTTAATAGCTACCTAGCTAAAATAAATACAAAATTACCTGTAAAATAAATCCTAAACTAAGTTACAATTATACCTAACACTACACTATCATTAAATAAATTAAATTAATTAAATACAATCACCTAACATTAAATAAAAATAACTAAAGTACAAAAAAAAACCTCTAAATTACATAAAATTAAAAAATTACAAGAAGTTTAAACTAATTACACCTAATCTAAGCCCCCTAATAAAATAAAAAATCCCCCCAAAATAATAAAATTCCCTACCCTAAACTAAATTACAAATAGCCCTTAAAAATGCCTTTTTGCGGGGCATTGCCCCAAAGTAATCAGCTCTTTTACCTTTAAAAAAAGAAATACAACCCCCCCAACATTAAAACCCACCACTCACACCCAACCTTCCTCTAAAACCTACTCAAACCCCCCTTAAAAAAACCTAACACTACCCCATTGAACATCACCCTACCTTGAGCTGTCTTCACCCAGCCGGGCACAAGTCTTCATCCGATCTGGCCAGAAGTCTTCATCGAATCCGAGCAGAAGAGGTCCTCCAAGCCGCAGAAGTCTTCATCCAAGCGGCATCTTCTATCTTCAATCAATCGGAGAGGGTCCATCTTCAATCCAGCCGATGCGGAACCATCCTCTTCTTCCGATGTCCTAACACATAATGAAGGTTCCTTTAAATTACGTCATCCAAGATGGCGTCCCTTGAATTCCGTTCGGCTGATAGGATTCTATCAGCCAATCGGAATTATGGTAGGAAAAATCCGATTGGCTGATGTAATCAGCCAATCGGATTGAAGTTCAATCTGATTGGCTGATCCAATCAGCCAATAGGATTGACCTTGCATTCTATAGAAAAGCTCTTTTACCTTACCAGCCCTTAAAAGGGCCCTTTGCGGGGCATGCCCCAAAGAATTCAGCTCTTTTGCCTGGAAAAACAACATACAATACCCCCCCAACATTACAACCCACCACCCACATACCCCTAATCTAACCCAAACCCCCCTTAAATAAACACTAAGCCCCTGAAGATTTCCCTACCTTATCTTCACCACGCCGGGTTCACCGATCCGTCCACCGAAGTCTTGATCCAAGCCTCCGAAGTCTTGATCCAAGCCCAAGCGGGGGCTGAAGAGTGACGTCCATCCTCCGGCTGAAGTCTTGATCCAAGCGTGCAGAAGAGGACATCCAGACCGGCAAACATCTTCATCCAAGCCGCATCTTCTATGTTCTTCCATCCGATGACGACCGCCTGATCTTCAAGACCTCCAGAGTGGATCCATCCATCTTCACCAACGACTTCCCGACAAATGACGGTTCCTTTAAGGGACGTCATCCAAGATGGCGTCCCTCAAATTCCGATTGGCTGATAGGATTCTATCAGCCAATCGGAATTAAGGTAGGAAAATTCTGATTGGCTGATGGAATCAGCCAATCAGATTCAAGTTCAATCCGATTGGCTGATCCAATCAGCCAATCAAATTGAGCTTGCATTCTATTTGCTGTTCCGATCAGCCAATAGAATGCGAGCTCAATCTGATTGGCTGATTGGATCAGCCAATCGGATTGAACTTCAATCCGATTGGCTGATTACATCAGCCAATCGGATTTTTCCTACCTTAAAGGGACACTCAGGTTAAATTAAATTTTCATGATTCAGATACAGCATGTAATTTTAAACAACTTTCCAATTTACTTCCATTAAAAAAAATGTTCACAGTCTTTTATATTTACAATTTTTGAGTCACCAGATCCTACTGAGGATGTGCAAGAATTCACAGACTATACGTATATGCATTTGTGATTGGCTGATTGCTATCACATGGTACAAGGGGAGTGGAAATATACATAACTTTGAAATTCGTTATAAAAAAATCTACTACTCATTTGAAGCTCAGACTAAGTACTATTGCATTGTCTTGTTATCTTGCATTTGTTGATTATGCAAATCTAATGTGTTGACTGGTCCTTTAATTCCGATTGGCTGATAGAATCCTATCAGCAAATCAGAATTCAAGGGACGCCATCTTGAATGACGTCATTTAAAGGAACCTTCATTCAGTGTTAGGACATCGGAAGAAGAGGATGGCTCCGCATCAGCTGGATTGAAGATGGACCAGCTCCGCTCCGATTGATTGAAGATAGAAGCTGGCACTTGGATGAAGACTTCTGCCGCTTGGAGGACCTTTTCTGCCCAGATTCGATAAAGACTTCTGGCCGGATCGGATGAAGACTTGTGCCCGGCTGGGTGAAGACAGATCAAGGTAGGGTGATCTTCAATGGGGTAGTGTTAGGTTTTTTTAAGGAGGGATTGGTGGGTTTTAGAGTAAGGTTGGATGTGGGTGGTGGGTTTTAATGTTGGGGGGGTTGTATTTCTTTTTTTAAAGGTAAAAGAGCTGATTACTTTGGGGCAATGCCCTGCAAAAGGCCCTTTTAAGGGCTATTTGTAATTTAGTTTAGGGTAGGGAATTTTATTATTTTGGGGGGCTTTTTATTTTATTAGGGGGCTTAGATTAGGTGTAATAAGCTTAAACTTCTTGTAATTTTTTTATTTTCTGTAATTTAGAGGGTTTTTTGTACTTTAGTTATTTTTAGTTAATTTTATTTAATGTTAGGTAATTGTATTTAATTAATTTAATTTATTTAATGATAGTGATGTGTTAGGTGTAATTGTAACTTAGGTTAGGATTTATTTTACAGGTAATTTTGTATTTATTTTAGCTAGGTAGCTATTAAATAGTTAATAACTATTAAATAGCTATTGTACCTAGTTAAAATAAATACAAAGTTGCTGTAAAATAAAAAATAAACCCTAAAATAGCTACAATGTAACTAATAGTTATATTGTAGCTATCTTAGGGTTTATTTTATAGGTAAGTATTTAGTTTTAAATAGGAATAATTTATTTAATTATAGGACTATTTATTTAGATTAATTTAAATAATATTTAATTTAGGGGATGTTAGGGTTAGACTTAGGTTTAGGGGTTAACTCATTTAATATAGTGGTGGCGGTGTAGGGGGGGTAGGTTAGGGATTAATCAATGTACTGTTGGTGGCAGCGGTGTAGGGGGGGCAGGATAGGGGTTAATAAATGTAATGTACGTGGCGACGGGCTCCGGGAGCGGTGGTTTAGGGGTTAAACAATAATTTTATTTGCGGCAGGGTCCGGGAGCGGCAGGAAAGGGGTTAATAACTTTATGTAGGTGGCGGCGGTATAAGGGGCGGAAGATTAGGGGTTAATATGTATAATGTAGGTGGCGTCGGGGTCCGGGAGCGGCGGTTTAGGGGTTAATAAATTTATTATAGTTGCGGCAAGGTCCGTGAGCGGCGGTTTAGGGGTTAATACGTATAAAGTAGGTGGCGGTGGTGTAAGGGAGGCAGATTAGGGGTTAATAATTATAATGTAGGTGGCGGCAGTGTAGGGGGGCAGATTAGGGGTATTTAGACTCGGGGTACATGTTAGGGTGTTAGGTGCAGACACTTCCTATAGAAATCAATGGGATATCGGGCAGCAGCGAACATGAGCTCTCGCTGCTGTCATACTCCCATTGATTCCTATGGGATCCGCCGCCTCCAGGGCGGCGGATTGATCACCAGGTACGCTGGGCCGGAATAGTGGCGAGCGTACCTGGTTGTTCTTTGATAAGTTCCAAAAGTAGTCAGATTGTGCCGAACTTGCGTTCGGAACATCTGTAGTGACGTAACCATTGATCTGTGTCGGACTGAGTCCGGCGGATTGTAGGTTATGTCACTAGATTCTACTTTTGCCGGTCTGTAGGGCTTAATAACTATGGCGAATCAGCCGCGCCACAAATACGCTGTGGAATTACAGCGTATTTGCGGTTGACGGCTTGATAACTAGAGGTCTAAGGCGCTAATATTCAAAGCATTGACAGAACAACAAGAAAATGCCAGCTTGGGTTCACCAGACTCACAGTTCATTGATATATTCCAAAAAAGGGGGCTGAACTGTGAAGTGCTGATGAGTGGAGATGTGTCTCACATAGAAAATAATAGGTATTGTGACTTCAGCAAAACTCCACCAACATCCACATTCATTTGCAATTTCAATGCAGGGGGGGGGGGGCTGTATATGAAGTGTTCCTACATAGCAGAACCATTTCACTGAAAAAAAAAAGAGGTTTCTGCGTAGGAACACTTCAAATAATACATACCTAAATTAACTGTAACTAAACCTACATTACCTGTCTCACACTAGAAAATCTAACTACTGTAAAGGTGGCAAGACAAATATGGCTAAAACCCTGTACCTAACCTGCAGGGCAGCGCTTTCAATAAATCATACTACTGGCGATGTTAGCCTATTAAAATGCAGGTTACTCCCCTGGAACTCCCAGCTATGGCCTACAGATAACTGCGATCTACCTTACTAATAAAGACAAAAAAATAAACTTCCTAGAAAAAATACAGTTCTGTCAAAACAGGTATATACAATGTATAAATTATATGCAATTTCCTGTATAATGCATTCTGTTTTAAGTATTGTATATATTTTAAACAGCTATTTTTTTTCCTGTTCTTATTTTATTTTAAATATTAATATTTATTTTTCCTAAATATAATTATGTTATAAAAGACAGTAGCCTCAACTTTATAGTGTTACATAACTGCATAATCTTTAAATTTGCAAAGTTAAAAAAATGTCCTTATCCAAATATTTATAGTTGTGGCTATTGACTTTGATAACATAATTATATTTAGAAAAACAAATATTAATGTTTTAAAATAAAAAAGAACACAGAAAAATGCATATAATTTAAATATTGTATATACATATAATGCTCCTGTAAACTATTAATCCCTTTCCCTTATGTGCCATTACCCCAGCACATCCTAACACCGCTACACTATTAATTTCTAATCTGCCATAATCTATTAACCTAAACATCCCTAACCTATTAACCCCTAAACCATCACAGCCTCCCGTCTCAATAAATCCCCCTAACCTATTAACCCCTAAACCACCACAACCTTCCATCACAAACTACCCCTACACTACTTAGCTAACTTCCCCCAAAGACCCCTAACCTACCATCCCATATAAAAATAATAGAATTACAAAAAATGCTACCAAAAATAAAAAACCCAAACAGTAAGGTCTATCCTAAAACTAAAGTCTCCTTAAAAAAGCCTACCTATACTAACACTAAAACCTACTTTAAAAATTGCCCTGAAAAGGACATTTGTCAGGCAATGCCATATCTGAAGTGATTATCTGTTTTGAATTAAAAATAAAAAAAAAAACAACAAAAAAAGGTATTGCGACACTCACATGCCCTGTTCCCCACATAACACTGGGTGGAGGCAATAGATTCTGTCTATATACACTTATACAGAATCAAAAGACAACTTGTATGAGATGGCGTAGATAGCAAACACACACACTCCTTGGCCTGACAGCCCTGTGCAAGTATCATCTTGCTTACGTGCCAAAGTCCAAATGTTCATCTGATACATGCACATGTAAAACACATATGGAGACTAATTTAACAAAGGTCTTGTGGACCTGATCCGACAGTGCGGATCAGGTCCGCAAGACCTCGCTGAATGCGGAGAGCAATACAATCGGCTGCCAGCAGGGAGGTGTCAATCAACCCAATCGTACTCGATCGGGTTGAATTGTGGCGATTCCTGTCCGCCTGCTTAGAGCAGGTGGACAGGGTTATGGAGCAGCCGTCTTTAGAAGTCTGAAGACTCACCAGAAACACGGGCCATCAAGCTCCGTTTGGAACTTGATAGATAGGCCCCATGGTCACAGTCACAGCAGCAGACAAACTCTGCATCGCTTACCCGGTCAGTTGGTGCTTGATCCATGCAGAAGGCTAGGCACTGTTTGGCTCCCCAGGTTTTTGAATGTTTGTGCCTTGTGAGTAAGTGAATAAGTCGGCTTCTGGCTTTGAAACGCCCATGGAAGCTGATCTCCTCACTCCACCAGCAGTAACTTACTGTCCGGCGTCTACTGGGAAATACCTTTTCGGCCATACATGCTCAGAGCATCCTTAGCAGCCAATCCACTCACAGGAACCTGGAACACGCCCTCCGTTCCACCAATGGGAAAAACAGTTGATAACCCCGGAGCTCACATGGGGGCCATTATAGCCTAATGGTGCTCCCAATAGCAATCTCGATTGCCAAGAGTGTGCATAAATGAAAAGAAATCCGGAGTTGCTAAAAATCAATTAATTTATTTTGAAAAATATATTAAAAACTTCATGGCTCACATGGAATATAAACAATAAAAGCAAGCATAGACATGCCAGCCACTGGACTCATTTATTTGCATTCAAAATACATTATACTAAAATTTAAAAGTAACCCCCCACAAAAAAACTATCTTTGAAAAAACTCAATCATAAAAATAGATCCCCTGACAAAGGGGCATTTGTGATTTAGCTGTTTTGCTTAAAAAAAAAAAATATCCTAAAAATAGATGCCCTGAAAAGGGCATCAGCAATTAAGCTCTTTGATTACACTCTTTTGCTAAACTTAAACTACCCCCCCCCCCAAAACAAAAAACCTAACCCCAAGGTTTCAATTTCCAAACTTGAATATGGCTCCTAGGAAAGCTGCTCCAAGACTATCCATTTTCATTCATGGCGGCACCCCACTGGGTTTTTCCTCTTCTATCTGACCCGTCTTCATCCATCTGATGCTTCTTCTTTTCTTTTTATCTTCCATCTAATGTCATCTTCATTCAGTCACTGCCACACACTAAAGCTTGAATTTGAGGTTCCCCCTTATATAGGGGTGCCCTTGCATTCCTATTGGTGGAGTTTCAAATCCAAATTCAAATCAGACAATAGAATGAAAGCTTTTTTTATTGACTATCAGGTAACTGTATACCCAGGTTTTGGCCATTACATCATTCAGGCAAGGTGCATACATGTTTTTGCAACTAGGCCAGGATAAGGAATTTTTGTTTGCTTTGTTGCAGACTAGAAAAAAAATTGACTTTGTTGCATTTTGCAGCTTGCGGGAATGTAGGATGAGACATACCCTAGCATCAGGCACCAGACAAAACTGAGCCAATCCAGGAAACATGTCTGCCTAGCTGGAGGCAGGAGACTGAGTAAACAGCAGTATCAGTTAAAGTAATTTGATTTGGCCTATACGGGGTCCTTGAACTCCAGGAGGATTTGCCGGTCCTCCGGCGGTCAGCCACCACCAACAGTCTGGGGCTGAATTCTTGTCTGCCACTGAGATCCAGGAGCCCAGATAGGCCAAGGAGGTTTTGCCGGTCCTCTGGCATTTACCTCCTCTCCATTAAAAAATATGCATTATCATGTACAATGTAGATTATTTAAAGTATTGGAGATATCTTAAAAGGGATTTAATAGCTGGTTGCTATTATTTCAAAATATAAATTTTTGAAAATATACGTTTATGTTTAAAATAATATTAAGCAAACATTAAAAATATCTAAAATAATTTAAACCTACAAAACAAACGCTTAGATTACGAGTTTTGCGGTAAGGTGAAAAGGCATTGTTAACAGGTCCTAACGCTGCTTTTTTTATGCCGGCTGGTATTACGAATCTTGCAGGTATAGGGGCACCGCACACTTGTTTGGCCTTACTGCAAACCGACTTATGTAAAGTTTGTAAACCCTTTTTTCTATGGGACTTCCATAGCACTGGTATTACGAGTTTGTCCTGGGAGGCCAAAAAGTGAGCGGTACACACTCTACCACCAAGATTCCTAACGCATTTTAAAGTCAGTAGCTATGAGTTTTACACTACAACGCCGTAGCATAAAACTCATAACTAAAGTGCTAAAAAGTACACTAACACCCATAAACTACCTATTAACCCCTATACCGAGGCCCTCCGGCATCGCAAATACTAAAATAACATTTTTAACCCCTAATCTGCCGCTCCGGACATCGCTGCCACTAGAATAAACATATTTACCCCTAAAACACTGCACTCCCACCTCGCAAACACTAGTTAAATATTATTAACCCATTATCTGCCGCCCCTAACATCACCGCCACCTACATTATACTTATTAACCCCTAATCTTCCGCTCTGGACATCGCCACCACCTACATTATATTTATTAACCCCTAATATGCTGCCCCCAACATCGCCGCCACCTACCTACATTTATGAACCCCTAATCTGCCACCCCAACGTCGCCGCCACTTTTCTAAATTTATTAACCCTTTAAACCTAAGTCTAACCCTAACACCCCCCCTTACTATACTATCATTAACTAAATTATTCCTATTTAAAACAAAATACTTACCTATAAAATAAACCCTAACGGCTAGATTTAGAGTTCTGCAGCCAAAGGGGTGGCATGCTTTTTTTTCCCCCGCACCTTTTAAATACCGCTGGTATTTAGAGTTCACAGAAGGGCTGCGTTAGGCTCCAAAAAAGGGATCGTAGAGCATATTTACCGCCACTGCAACTCTAGATACCAGCGTTGCTTACGGACGCGGCCAGCTTCAAAAACATGCTCGTGCACGATTCCCCCATAGGAAACAATGGGGCAGTTTGAGCTGAAAAAAAGCAGCGTTCAGCTCCTAACGCAGCCCCATTGTTTCCTATGGGGAAACACTTCCTAAGTCTGCATCTAACACTCTAACATGTACCCCGAGTCTAAACACCCCTAACCTTACACTTATTAACCCCTAATCTGCCGCCCCCGCTATCGCTGACACCTGCATATTTATTTTAACCCCTAATCTGCCACTCTGTACACCGCCGCAACCTACGTTATCCCTATGAACCCCTAATCTGCTGTCCCTAACACCCCCGACCCCTATATTATATTTATTAACCCCTAATCTGCCACCCCCGCTATCACTGACACCTGAATATTATTATTAACCCCTAATCTGCCGCTCCGTACACCGACGCAACCTACGTTATCCCTATGTACCCCAATCTGCTGCCCCTAACACCGCCGACCCCTATATTATATTTATTAACCCCTAATCTGCCACACCCAACGTCGCCTCCACCTACCTACACTTATTAACCCCTAATCTGCAGACCGGATCTCACCACTACTCTAATAAATGTATTAACCCCTAAAGCTAAGTCTAACCCTAACACTAACACCCTCCTAAGTTAAATATAATTTAATTGAAATAAATGTGATATGATAAGATAAACACAAAAATAAAAAAATATATGTGGTGCCACTAATATATGTTAAACTATAAAAAAATTATTTAATATAGAGTTCATATAAGGATATGTATATTCTTCCTGGCACTCTTCAGTCTTCTGTTAGATTCCTCTTGATCCTCATAAAAAAGAGAAAATATGTCACATAGTGTAATTCTGTAACTTTGTTGCAATACAAAACTTGTGTCTGTGCAAATGGTTACTCACATGCGGTGGAGCTATAGCCAAGCTCAGGTAAAAGCGCACACCCACTTTTATACTATTGGGTAAACAGATTCTTGTACCAGTTGTTCGAATAAAAGAATTTATTAAAACACAATATATAAAATAGCATCACAAGACCTGCTATAAACACCTTTTGCAATAAGTTTAGGCAATACAATGTAGTAATTGCTCAATATGAGCTTAACAAGATACCAGAAACCGTGGTAAGGAGTGTAGAAACTGAACCACACAAAGCAAGAAGCTTTATCAAGGATCTTGCGAAACGTACGTTGAATTTACCGTTCTTTGGCGTCTTTCCAAGTATCTGCACACCAATAAGAAGAGCAACAGTTACTGGACTTTCTGGGGAAGGTTGTGTGGTTCAGTTTCTACACTCCTTACCACGGTTTCTGGTATCTTGTTAAGCTCATATTGAGCAATTACTACATTGTATTGCCTAAACTTATTGCAAAAGGTGTTTAAGGTGTGACGCTATTTTATATATTGTGTTTTAATAAATTCTTTTATTCGAGCAACTGGTACAAGAATCTGTTTACCCAATAGTATAAAAGTGGGTGTGCGCTTTTACTTGAGCTTGGCTATAGCTCCACCGCATGTGAGTAACCATTTGCACAAGTTTTGTATTGCAACAAAGTTACAGAATTACGCTATGTGACATATTTTCTCTTTTTTATGAGGATCAAGAGGAATCTAACAGAAGACTGAAGAGTGCCAGGAAGAATATACATATCCTTATATGTACTCTATATTAAATAATTTTTTATGGTTTAACATATATTAGTGGCACCACATATATTTTTTTTATTTTTGTGTTTATCTTATCATATCACATTTATTTCACTTATTTCCTTTTTTTGTGATACTTTGGTATTTGTTATCATTAAATATAATTTAAATCTAACGAAATAAATGAACTCTTATTAAATAAATTATTCCTATTTAAAGCTAAATACTTACCTGTAAAATAAACCCTAATATAGCTACAATATAAATTATAATTATATTGTAGCTATTTTTAGGATTAATGTTTATTTTACAGGCAACTTTGTATTTATTTTAACCAGGTACAATAGCTATTAAATAGTTATTTACTATTTAATAGCTACCTAGTTAAAATAATTACAAAATTACCTGTAAAATAAATCCTAACCTAAGTTACAATTAAACCTAACACTACACTAGCAATAAATTAATTAAATAAAATACCTACAATTATCTACAATTAAACCTAACACTACACTATCAATAAATTAATTAAATAAAATACCTACAATTAAATACAATGAAATAAACTAACTAAAGTACAAAAAATAAAAAAGAACTAAGTTACAAAAAATAAAAAATTATTTACAAACATTAGAAAAATATTACAACAATTTTAAACTAATTACACCTACTCTAAGCCCCCTAATAAAATAACAAAGACCCGGACTTCCGGTGGGCGGGTGAAAGTGTCGGTCGCAGCACAGAGAGCTCCGGAGCTTTGGAGCTGAAAATTGGAGTAAACCTGTGGCAAACATCCCCAAACAGAGTTGTATTCCTTGGCAGGGGGGGTATTAACCTGCCTGGACATCGGACAGCACAGAATCTGCCAGCTGATTCCCCCACCGTATAGTCGCAAGACAGAAGAAGCGGAGACTGGTTGCAGCTGCAGCCCTGCTAACGGAGATAAGTAACAGTCTCCCAATTCATTAAAAAACAAAGCAAGACATTTCACACCTTTATAAAGGGGTAGGAGGCAAACACCCATCTACTCTGTATATCCCCCTAGATAATAAACTGGAGAGAGGGACCTTAATTTCTGGCGGGAAAAGCCGCCATTACTCTCAAAAACTATAAGAGCGCTGTGGCGCCCCACCACTCCCTATAAGAGAGTCTGAAAAATAGACTATAACTGTATGTCCCGGAGTTGCCACTCAGTTCCACTCACCCCCAACGGCAATACAGGGGAATACTTTTATAAAGACACAGGCGACACTGAGATGGTGAGACATTAGAGTGGACAGACTGATCACACTAGCTAGCCACTTTCCTCATATCAAAAGAGCAGAGATGTATCAAGCACTCCCTAAAACATCACTAACGGGACATAATCTTCTCACTTAGACCTGCTGTCCCCACCTAGCTTGCAACAATATATTTATAACAGAGCTGAGAAGAGAGCACAGTTCATAGAGGTCAGCACAAATTGTTTAAGACTATAAGATTATCACGCATCAGGATATTTTACTTCTGTAATAGTGGTGTTTGGCACTAATATTATGCAAGGCTAGGTGCTAGGCCCCGTGCCTCCCCTCTCACCCACCGTACACTAAACTCTCTACTAGGCCTGACCAGTTCTACACTCGAAGTCCCTGAGACATCCAATAAAGCCTGTTAAACTAACTCACTTGACGGTCATGATTGAAAGACTCTTGGATCTGTATGCAAAAATATTATAATTCTTACACTAAAACAACAGCCACTATGGCAAATAGACTTAAAAATGCAGAAAAGAAAAAGAATCACTTAGAGTCTACACAAATTGCAACAAGTGCAGAAGACACGACGAATGCAAATCTTATTGATACCCACCCTATTGTATCACAGATCTCACCCCTATTCTTGCAGAAGATAGATCAGCTCCAAACTGGAATGGACTCTCTTACTGCCGAAGTGAAATCTTTCAATGGCAGGCTAACACAAGTGGAACAGAGAGTGGCGGAGGGTGAAACCCGCCACAGAGAAGCTGAATCTAACATCCAAACATTACAACAACAAGCAGATCGTTTGTGGGTGAAGATTGATGACCTGGAGAACAGGTCGAGAAGAAATAACATACGGATAGTGGGTATTCCAGAGTCTCTCCCGGGGTCACAACTGATAGAGTTTGCTGAAAACACCTTGCCCAACTTACTACACGTCCCCAGATCATGTTTGCCATGCACAGTAGAAAGGGCGCACAGAATAGGAGATCCAAGAAGACAATGAGAAAAGAACCAACAGCCAAGGCAAGTAATGGTGAAGTACCTCAATTTCAAGGCAAAGATCACCATCCTACAGGCGTACAGGAAAATATCATCCTTAGAATATGAGGGTAAAAAAATCTACTTGTTCCAAGACTACTCTGCGGCGGTAGCAGCTAGAAGGAAGGAATTCTCACCCTACTGCAAGCAGCTAATAGAGCAGGGTAGAACAGCAGCTCTGCTTTACCCAGCAAGATTGCGCCTGCACACAACGAAGGGACCAATGTTTTTTGAGTCCCCACAACAACTCAAGTTGCATTTACAAAGGGAAGAGAATTTTCAATCAAGAGCGGATCAGGAGGGTTCGCCCTCCGCCTCAAAAACCTGAGAATGGACCTCAGAGCTTTAGACAAAGAACCTTAAACATTTTACAGCATAGACTATGTAGAACCATATCCTTTACAAGTGTGGGGGGGGAGGGGGTCTTTTCTTCTCTTTAAAAGTACTTTGTTTATTGTTGTTCTGTTGGGAGGGGTGAGAAGAAAGGGAAAGTTAATAGTTATACCACTGTTTACTTAGGCCTAGATTTGGAGTTTGGCGGTAGCCGTGAAAACCAGCGTTAGAGGCTCCTAACGCTGGTTTTAGGCTAACTCCGGTATTTGGAGTCACTCAAAAAAGGGTCTAACGCTCACTTTTCAGCCGCGACTTTTCCATACCGCAGATCCCCTTACGTCAATTGCATAACCTATCTTTTCAATGGGATCTTTCTAACTCCGGTATTTAGAGTCATGTCTGAAGTGAGCGTTAGAAATCTAATGACAAAACTCCAGCCGCAGAAAAAAATCAGTAGTTAAGAGCTTTTTGGGCTAACGCCGGTTCATAAAGCTCTTAACTACTGAACTCTAAAGTACACTAACACCCATAAACTACTTATGTACCCCTAAACTGAGGTCCCCCCACATCACCGCCACTCGATTAAATTTTTTAACCCCTAATCTGTCGACCGCCACCTACGTTATACTTATGTACCCCTAATCTGCTGCCCCTAACACCGCCGACCCTTGTATTATATTTATTAACCCCTAATCTGCCGCCCCCAACGTCGCCGCCAACTACCTACACTTATTAACCCCTAATCTGCCGACCGCAAAGCGCCGCTACTTAAGTTATCCTTATGTACCCCTAATCTGCTGCCCCTAACACCGCCGACCCCTATATTATATTTATTAACCCCTAATCTGCCCCCCTCAACGTAGCCTCCACCTGCCTACACTTATTAACCCCTAATCTGCCGACCGGAGCTCACCGCTATTCTAATAAATTTTTAAACCCCTAAAGCTAAGGCTAACCCTAACACTAACACCCCCCTAAGTTAAATATAATTTAAATCTAACGAAATAAATTAACTCTTATTAAATAAATTATTCCTATTTAAAGCTAAATACTTACCTGTAAAATAAACCCTAATATAGCTACAATATAAATTATAATTACATTGTAGCTATTTTAGGATTAATATTTATTTTACAGGCAACTTTGTAATTATTTTAACCAGGTACAATAGCTATTAAATAGTTAAGAACTATTTAATAGTTACCTAGTTAAAATAATTACAAAATTACCTGTAAAATAAATCCTAACCTAAGTTACAATTAAACCTAACACTATACTATCATTAAATTAATTAAATAAAATACCTACAATTACCTACAATTAAACCTAACACTACACTATCAATAAATTAATTAAATACAATATCTACAATTATCCCTAACACTACACTATCAATAAATTAATTAAATACAATTCCTACAAATAACTACAATGAAATAAACTAACTAAAGTACAAAAAATAAAAAAGAACTAAGTTACAAAAAATAAAAAAATATTTATAAACATAAGAAAAATATTACAACAATTTTAAACTAATTATACCTACTCTAAGCCCCCTAATAAATAACAAAGCCCCCCAAAATAAGAAAATGCCCTACCCTATTCTAAATTACTAAAGTTCAAAGCTCTTTTACCTTACCAGCCCTGAACAGGGCCCTTTGCGGGGCATGCCCCAAGAAGTTCAGCTCTTTTGCCTGTAAAAAAAAATACAATACCCCCCCCAACATTACAACCCACCACCCACATACCCCTAATCTAACCCAAACCCCCCTTAAATAAACCTAAAACTAAGCCCCTGAAGATCTTCCTACCTTATCTTCACCATACCAGGTTCACCGATCCATCCTGAAGTGCTCCTTCGTTGTCCTGATCCAAGCCCAAGCTTGGATCAGGACATCGCTTGGGCTTGGATCAGGACATCGGAGGAGCACTTCAGGACGGATCGGTGAACCTGGTATGGTGAAGATAAGGTAGGAAGATCTTCAGGGGATTAGTGTTAGGTTTATTTAAGGGGGGTTTGGGTTAGATTAGGGGTATGTGGGTGGTGGGTTGTAATGTTGGGGGGGGGGTTGTATGTTTTTTTTTACAGGCAAAAGAGCTGAACTTCTGAAGAGGTCCATGATCCGGCTGAAGTCTTCATCCAACCGGGGCAAAAGAGGTCTTCCATCCGATTGAAGTCTTCATCCAGGCAGCATCTTCTATCGTCATCCATCCGGAGCGAAGCGGCAGCATCCTGAAGACCTCCGACGCGGAACATCCACCCTGCCCGACGACTGAACGACGAATGACGGTTCCTTTAAATGACGTCATCCAAGATGGCGTCCCTCGAATTCCGATTGGCTGATAGGATTCTATCAGCCAATCGGAATTAAGGTAGGAATATTCTGATTGGCTGATGGAATCAACCAATCATTTTCAAGATCAATCCGATTGGCTGATCCAATCAGCCAATCAGATTGAGCTCGCATTCTATTGGCTGATCGGAACAGCCAATAGAATGCGAGCTCAATCTGATTGGCTGATTGGATCAGCCAATCGGATTGAACTTGATTCTGATTGGCTGATTCCATCAGCCAATCAGAATATTCCTACCTTAATTCTGATTGGCTGATAGAATCCTATCAGCCAATCGGAATTCGAGGGACGCCATCTTGGATGACGTCATTTAAAGGAACCGTCATTCGTCGTTCAGTCGTCGGGCAGGATGGATGTTCCGCATCGGAGGTCTTCAGGATGCTGCCGCTATTTAATTAATTTAATGATAGTATAGTGTTAGGTTTAATTGTAACTTAGGTTAGGATTTATTTTTCAGGTAATTTTGTAATTATTTTAACTAGGTAACTATTAAATAGTTCTTAACTATTTGATAGCTATTGTACCTGGTTAAAATAATTACAAAGTTGCCTGTAAAATAAATATTAATCCTAAAATAGCTACAATGTAATTATAATTTATATTGTAGCTATATTAGGGTTTATTTTACAGGTAAGTATTTAGCTTTAAATAGGAATAATTTATTTAATAAGAATTAATTAATTTCGTTAGATTAAAATTATATTTAAATTAGGG
Source organism: Bombina bombina (assembly GCF_027579735.1). Classification (NCBI taxonomy): domain Eukaryota; kingdom Metazoa; phylum Chordata; class Amphibia; order Anura; family Bombinatoridae; genus Bombina; species Bombina bombina. The sequence goes on from NC_069500.1 coordinate 501,051,189, forward strand.
GGGTGTTAGTGTTAGGGTTAGACTTAGTTTTAGGGGTTAATACATTTATTAGAATAGCGGTGAGCTCCGGTTGGTAGATTAGGGGTTAATAATTGAAGTTAGGTGTCGGCGATGTTAGGGAGGGCAGATTAGGGGTTAATACTATTTATTATAGGGTTAGTGAGGCGGATTAGGGGTTAATACATTTATTATAGTAGCGGTGCGGTCCGCTTGGCAGATTAGGGGTTAATAAGTGTAGGCAGGTGGAGGCGACGTTGTGGGGGGCAGATTAGGGGTTAATAAATATAATATAGGGGTCGGCGGTGTTAGGGGCAGCAGATTAGGGGTACATAGTGATAATGTAAGTAGCGGCGGTTTACGGAGCGGCAGATTAGGGGTTAAACATAAAATGCAGGTGTCAGCGATAGCGGGGGGCGGCAGATTAGGGGTTAATAAGTGTAAGGTTAGGGGTGTTTAGACTTGGGGTACATGTTAGAGTGTTAGGTGCAGACGTAGGATGTGTTTCCGCATAGCAAACAATGGGGCTGCGTTAAGAGCTGAACGCGGCTTTTTTGCAGGTTTTTTTACAGCTCAAACAGCCCCATTGTTTTCTATGGGGGAATCGTGCACGAGCACGTTTTTGAGGCTGGTCGCGTCCGTAAGCAACTCTGGTATCGAGAGTTGAAGTTGCATTAAAAATGCTCTACGCTCCTTTTTTGGAGCCTAACGCAGCGATTCTGTGGACTCTCAATACCAGAGTTATTTTTATGGTGCGGCCAGAAAAAAGCCGGCGTTAGCTACGCGGGTCCTTACCGACAAAACTCTAAATCTAGCCGTAACTGTTTTGTCTATAACCAGATTGAACTCTCAACCTTAAGGCATTCCCCAGGGGGAGGACAGGGAAAACATTTAGAGGACAGACTCTGACTACCTTGCAAGTAAGTAAAAGATAGTAAATCTGATAGATTCACAGAACCATACAAACAACACTACTCACTGACACATAGGCATATAGTTTGTGGTGAGACTCGTGCTCCAGGGAGGGAGGTAGAATGAGGATAACTACCTGGAATGTAGGAGGGATAACATCCCCAATCAAGAGAAAAAACATTCTACGACAGCTTAATACAAAAAAAACTGACATTGCAATACTGGAGGAGACACACCTCTCACAGGCAGAACACAAAAAACACAAAGGCAGAGTTGGGTGGGAGAAGTACTTTTCACTCCCTTTGAGGCAAAGAGAGCGAGAGGAGTGGCAATTCTGTTGCGTAAAAATCTATAATATAAAATCCTACAGATAGTTGAGGATGTTGAGGGACGGTATTTAATTGTTAAGATTCAAATAGATACACAATGTTTGATATTCTGTGGAGTGTATGGACCCCACACAAGAAAGAGGGAGTTTTTTAGTCACCTCCAAAGCCAGCTTATACAGTTCTCAGACCTTCCCATAGTCGCTGGTGGTGATTATAACATTGCCCCGTACACACCGGCAGACAGATTCCGTAATCCATGTACAGTCATGCACCAACCCCAACCATGGGCAGACTCACGAAGGGAAACATTAATTTTGAAAAACTTTAGAAACACACTCACACTTGCCGATGTTTGGAGAGAAAAAAACCCGGACACAAAAGACTACACATGTTTACACCCTTCCAAAACCACTCTCTCCCGTATCGATTATTTTCTGATCTCCAGACACCTTTGCCCTAAAGTCAAGGCGATACGCATTGATCTCATAACCATTTCAGACCATGCGCCAGTCACACTGGAGCTAGACACTGACCGAGCAGACAGGCAGACTCGTAGATGGAGGTTTCCCACACATCTTTATCATGACCTAAATCTCCAGAAACACTTGATAGGAGAATGGTTAGCATATAAAGAGTTAAATATAGCACTCTTGAATGACATATCATTGTTTTGGGAATCAGCGAAGGCTGTTTTGAGAGGAGTGGTGACAGAATACGCTGCACGGCTGACTAAATCATGTAAAGCAAGGGGTGAATTACTTTTGCGCCAGCTTTTGAATGCCAGAAACCGATATCTGCGACATCCAACAGAGCAAAATAGGACTAAATACAAAGACGTTAAGGGCCTCAGGGACTCCTATTAAATACAGACCTCAGTTTCTGCTCAGAACCGCTTACAAGCCAAGTTTTATCATTATGGTAATCGCACAGGGAAACTATTAGCAAAAATCACAAAGCTAGATAGAAAACCCAATGTTATTACAGCCATAAGAGAAAAGGACAGGATACTCACACAGGAATCAGACATACATAAAGCATTCACAGACTATTACTCCAACTTGTATGGGGCTCAGAGTGTAGATGTAGAAAGGAAACAAAACTTCTGGAAAGATATTAACCTTCCGCAGTTAGATGTAGAGCAAAGAGATAAATTGAATGCCCCAATACATCCCCAAGAGGTAATTAGATCCATTGACGCTCTGCCCCTAGAGAAAACCCCGGGACCGGATGGCCTACCCGGGGAATTCTATAAAATGGCAAAGGGAGAGATATCAGACACCCTCACACTATTCTATAACGCTATCCTTGAAGGTAAGGCAAAACTATCAAACAGATTCACGGATGCTAATATAACTGTCATCCCCAAACCAGAAAGAGACCCACTCATAACATCATCGTATCGCCCAATCTCCTTACTTAATTCGGACTACAAGCTATTTACCAAAATACTAGCTAATAGACTGGCAGAAGCACTCCCATCGATGGTCCATGAGGACCAGACTGGGTTCGTGAAGGGTAGATCCTCAGTTAAGAACATGAGAAAGCTACAGTTGATACTCTCACACTATGGAGGGGGGAAGATATTGACCAGACCCATGGTAATGTTGATGCCTGCTTGATACTAGTGGATGCAGAAAAAGCGTTCAATAAGATTCTATGGGACCATTTGTTCACCACGCTAGACAGGTTTGGGATACAAGGAACTTTTGTGAGGGCTATAGAAGCTATCTATAAGAAAACTCAGGCAGCGATACTGGTTAATGGCACCCCATCCAGGCCTTTCTCGCTCATGAGGGGTACGAGGCAGGGGTGTCCCCTGTCTCCGCTCCTTTTTGACCTCGCACTAGAGCCACTCGCAGTAAAAATCAGGGAGGACACAGAGGGCTTAACAATAGGTAGGGAGACTATTCACATATCGCTTTTTGCAGATGACATGCTCCTATATACGCAAAACCCCAGAAGAAACCTTCCCATAATAATGCAAATTATAGACGAATTTAGTGCGATCTCAGGTTACTGCATTAACAAAGATAAGTCAGAACTATTGTGGCTGCGAGATAGTGATCCCTCGACACCCCTTCGGGACAATTTTAAAATAGTGACCTACACATTTAAATATTTGGGTATTGCTTTATCAAAAGATCCTGCCCAATGGTATGAGATAAATTACCGACCACTATTCAAAGAGATGCGTAGACTGTTACGGAACTGGTCCACTTTACCACTGACTTTGTCGGGGAGAGTGGGCTTGGTTAAAATGATAATGTTCCCAAAGCTGCTGTATCCTATGCAGATGCTCCCAGAACTTTTACACAAACAGGGCCTCATTAGTTTGAATAGAGACATATTACACTTCTTGTGGAAAGGGAAAAAACACAGAATTAGCCACCGTAAAATGACATGTGCGCCTGCGATGGGAGGGTTTGGACTTCCAAACATTGAGCACTACAACTGGGCAGCCCTAGCTAAATATGTAATGGACTGGTTCCTAGATAGGGGACATTTCACCAATCAGACACTTGAATGCTACCACATATGACATGAGCACAACTTGATCCCATAGTGAAAGGGGTGACGCTAATACACCACCCAATACGGGCATGGTGGAAGATCTGTAAGGCCCTAGGGACCTCACACAGACACACTATATATCTCCCATTACAGGGCAACCCGGATTTTCCGGCAGGATTCAAAACAAGACCCTTTCAGCAATGGGCAGAGTGGGGGGCCATGACTTTGAAACATGTGATGTCGGATAGTGGCGTGATGGTAAAATCCTTCAAAGACCTTCAAAAAGATTTTAATATACCAAACAAACACCACTTTGCTTTCCTCCAGATGACACACTACGTACAGAATCTATTAAGATCTGGAGACATGCCTGAGATCAAAAGTGACATTTATAAAATATTGACACTAACAAAAGGGGGGGCGACCTCTATAACTCAGGTTTACACTACCCTTCAGATGACATTAAATGAGGACACTAAATTACATCTGCAGAAAACATGGACCATACTGACCGGACATTTGACTACTGAACAATGTATTGAACAGAGCTTCGCAAAAGTGAGACAAGCATCCCTATCAAACGGTATACGTGAATCACACACTAGGCTGATGCACAACACCTACATCACACCCAAAATGCTCCATAAATGGAACCCTGAGGCTAGCGGCCTCTGCCCAAAATGCTCACACCCCAACCTAAACATCCTACATATGATATGGGAATGGCCAAAGTTAACAAAATTCTGGGGGATGACGAGAAGGTGGTTAGAGAATATCCTGGGGAACAGAATGGTGTTGACAGAAGAGGTGGTACTATTTCTACACACGCAGATAGAAACAAGAGAGCATTCAAGGTTTATTCACAATACAATACTGCAGGCTAGGAAACTTATCTTCAAACATTGGCTCACACCAGTAGTACCGAGCTTGGTGCATCTCAAGGAGTCATTACAAAAACAAATGACCTATCAACAAATAGACACACAGGGAGACATAGTGACAAGGATGAAACACTTCATCACAAAATGGGAACCCTTCATTAATAGCCTGAGTTTATCACACCAGAAGCAGATTATCTACCCATTCAAAGACTCTGAGTTTATATTTAATGCCCAATTGCGTGGAAGCTGGAACATCTTCCACTAAAATATTGTATAGACTGCTAGAGTTCGAGACAGAGCTCAAGAGGAGGAGGTGAGAGGAGCCTGGGGAGCGCCTGAGGGGAGATTAGGGAGGGTAGACTCCCAGAATGTGTATAGAGAGATAGGACTATAGAGAGAAATGTTTTTACAGCAAGACAGTTGACCATCAAGAGATATACACCCCTGATGGAATTGCCATTTGTTATAACTCTGGGTACACGGATTGTTAAGAATTCCCAACAATCCCAAGAAGGGACATAGTCCAATCCTCCTAGAGGAGAGAGAATCAATGGGATTTATGAAACGTAATATTCTGTTATTGTTTTCACTAGTAAGTTTATTTAAACCTAAAAATTTTAGTAAAGCAAAGCAGTTCAACATCAGGAGACTCACACCCCTGATGGAGTCGCCATTTGTTCTCATGCTGGGTACACTGACTGTGAAAAACTCTCAATAAACCCAGGAAGAAACATAGTCCAATCCTCCCAAGGAGAGAGCTGCAATGGAATTTATGAAACTTAATACTCTGTTACTGTTATTGCTAGTGAGTTTCTCTAATTTTAAATCAAATTTATAGTTGAATTTAAGATGAGAATAATAGGGGAAAAATGTTGAAGAGGGGCAGGGGAGGGAATGTAAAGTAAAGAGAAATGTACTATGAAAATCCGGTACTGTTGGGGTAGCACTATCTACTATTACACTTTGTAACCTTGAAGTACCGTATTTATTGTTTTGCTGTAATATGTGCTGGAAATAAATAAAATATTTAAAAAAATAAATAAATAACAAAGACCCCCAAAATAAAAAAAATGCCCTACCCTATTCTAAAATTAAATAGAAAAGCTATTTTACCTTATCAGCCCAGAAAAGGGCCCTTTGCGGGGCATGCCCAAAGAATTCAGCTCTTTTGCCTGTAAAAAAAAAACATACAATACCCCCCCCAACTTTACAACCCACCACCCACATACCCCTAATCTAACCCAAACCCCCTTAAATAAACCAGAATTAAGGTAGGAAAATTCTGATTGGCTGATGGAATCAGCCAATCAGAATCAGGTTCAATCTGATTGGCTGATTCAATCAGCCAATCGGATTGAGCTTGCATTCTATTGGCTGTTCTGATCAGCCAATAGAATGCGAGCTCAATCTGATTGGCTGATCGGATCAGCCAATCGGATTGAACTTGATTCTGATTGGCTGATTCCATCAGGCAATCAGAATTTTCTTACCTTAATTCCGATTGGTTGATAGAATCCTATCAGCCAATCGGAATTCGAGGGACGCCATCTTGGATTCGTCGGGAAGTCGTCGGTGAAGATGGATGTTCCGCGTCGGCGGGATGAACATGGATCCGGAAGAAAGAAGATTGAAGATGCCGCTTTATAGAAGACTTCAGCCGGATCATGGACCTCTTCAGCTCCCGCTTGGATGAAGACTTCAGCCGGATCATGGACATATTCAGCCCCCCGCTTGGGCTTGGATCAAGACATCGGAGGCTCTTCTGGATCGATCGGTGAACCCGGCGTGGGTAGGAAGATCTTCAGAGGCTTAGTGTTAGGTTTATTTAAGGGGGGTTTGGGTTAGATTAGGGGTATGTGGGTGGTGGGTTGTAATGTTGTGGGGGGGGTATTGTATGATTTTTTTTACAGGCAAAAGAGCTGAATTCTTTGGGGCATGCCCCGCAAAGGGCCCTTTTCAGGGCTGGTATGGTAAAAGAGCTTTTCTATTTTAATTTTAGAATAGGGTAGGGCATTTTTTTTATTTTGGGGGTCTTTGTTGTTTTATTAGGGGGCTTAAAGTAGGTGTAATTAGTTTAAAATTGTTGTAATATTTTTCTAATGTTTGTAAATATTTTTTTATTTTTTGTAACTTAGTTTCTTTTTTATTTTTGTACTTTAGTTAGTTTATTTCATTGTATTTATTTGAAGGTATTGTATTTAATTAATTTATTGATAGTGTAGTGCTAGGTTTAATTTGTAGATAATTGTAGGTATTTTATTTCAGTTATTTATTGATAGTGTAGTGTTAGGTTTAATTGTAACTTAGGTTAGGATTTATTTTACAGGTAATTTTGTAATTATTTTAACTAGGTAGCTATTAAATAGTTATTAACTATTTAATAGCTATTGTACCTGGTTAAAATAAATACAAATTGCCTGTAAAATAAATATTAATCCTAAAATAGCTACAATATAATTATTATTTATATTGTAGCTATATTAGGGTTTATTTTACAGGTAAGTATTTAGCTTTAAATAGGAATAATTTATTTAATAAGAGTTAATTATTTAGTTAGATAAAAATTATATTTAACTTAGGGGGGTGTTAGTGTTAGGGTTAGATTTAGCTTTAGGGGTTAAAAAATGTATTAGAGTAGCGGTGAGCTCCGGTCGGCAGATTAGGGGTTAATGCTTGAAGTTAGGTGTCGCGATGTTAGGGAGGGCAGATTAGGGGTTAATACTATTTATTATAGGGTTATTGAGGTGGGAGTGAGGCGGATTAGGGGTTAATACATGTATTATAGTAGCGGTGTGGTCCGGTCGGCAGATTAGGGGTTAATAAGTGCAGGTAGGTGGCGGCGATGTAGGGGGCGGCAGATTAGGGGTTAATAAATATTATGTAGGTGTCGGCGGTATTAGGGGCAGCAGATTAGGGGTACATAGGGATAATGTAGGTGGCGGCGGTGTACGGAGCGGCAGATTAGGGGTTAAAAAAATTTAATAGAGTGGGCGGCGATGTGGGGGGGCCTCGGTTTAGGGGTACATTGGTAGTTTTATGGGTGTTAGTGTACTTTAGAACACAGTAGTTAAGAGCTTTATAAACCGGCGTTAGCCCAGAAAGCTCTTAACTACTGACTTTTTTCTGCGGCTGGAGTTTTGTCGGTAGATTTCTAACGCTCACTTCAGCCACGACTCTAAATACCGGCATTAGAAAGATCCCATTCAAAAGATAGGATACGCAAATGGCGTAGGGGGATCTGCGGTATGGAAAAGTCGCGGCTGGAAAGTGAGCGTTAGACCCTTTAATGACTGACTCCAAATACCAGCGGGCAGTAAAAACCAGCGTTAGGAGCCTCTAACGCTGGTTTTGACGGCTACCGCCAAACTCTAAATCTAGGCCTAAGCTAGCTACAATATAACTAATAGTTACATTGTATCTAGCTTAGGGTTTATTTTTATTTCACAGGCAAGTTTGTATTTATTTTAACTAGGTAGAATAGTTACTAAATGGTTATTAACTATTTAATAACTACCTAGCTAAAATAAATACAAATTGACCTGTAAAATAAAACCTAACCTAAGTTACAATAACACCTAACACTACACTACAATTAACTCAATTCCCTACATTAAATACAATTAAATTAATTAAATTAAATTAGCTAAATCGCAAAAAAAATAAACACTAAATTACAGAAAATAAAAAACAAATTACAGATCTTTAAACTAATTACATCTAATCTAAGAGCCCTATCAAAATAAAAAAGCCCCCCCAAAATAAAAAAAAACCCTAGCCTAAACTAAACTGCCAATAGCCCTTAAAAGGGCCTTTTGCAGGGCATTGCCCCAAATAAATCAGCTCTTTTACTTGTAAAAAAATAAATAATTACAAACAACCCCCCCCAACAGTAAAACCCAACACCCACACAACCAACCCCCCAAATAAAAGCTAACTAAAAAAACATAAGCTCCCCATTGCCCTGAAAAGGTCATTTAACTCTATTACTGCCCAAAGCCCTAACCTAAAAAATAAACCCACCCAATACACCCTTAAAAAATCCTAAAACTAATCCCCCGAAGATTCACTTACCAGGAGAAGTCTTCTTCCAAGCGGCAAGATTTCCTCCACAAAGCCGGCAGAAGTGGTCCTCCAGACGGCCAGAAGCAGTCCTCCAGATGGGCAGAAGTCTTCATCCAGACGGCAACTCCTATCTTCATCCATCTCGCGCAAAGAGGCCACATCTTCAAGACATCCGGCGCGGAGCATCCTCTTCAAAAGACGTCTTCTTCGGAATTAATATCTCTTTAAGTGAAGTCATCCAAGATAGCATCCATTAGATTCCAATTGGCTGATAGTATTCTATCAGCCAATCAGAATTAAGGTAGAAAAAATCCTATTGGCTGATGCAATCAGCCAATAGGATTGAACTTCAATCCTATTGGCTATCCAATCAGCCAATAGGATTAAGATTGCATTCTATCGACTGATTGGAACAGCCAATAGAATGCCAGCTCAATCCTATTGGCTGATTGCATCAGCCAATAGGATTTTTTCTACCTTAATTCCGATTGGCTGATACAATTCTATCAGCCAATTGGAATCTAAGGGACACAATCTTGGATGACATCACTTAAGGTGATATTCATTCCGAAGAAGACGTCGTTTGAAGAGGATGCTCCGTTCCGGATGCCTTGAAGATGGAGCCGCTCCGGAAAAATGAAGATAGAAGATGCCGTCTGGATGAAGACTTCTGTCCATTTGGAGGACCACTTCTGCCCGTCTGGAGGACAACTTCTGCCGGCTTCGTTGAGGACATCTTGCCACTTGGATGAAAACTTCTCCCGGTAAGTGAATCTTCGGGGGTTAGTGTTAGGATTTGTTAAGGGTGTATTGGGTGGGTTTATTTTTTAGGTTAGGGCTTTGGGCAGCAATAGAGCTAAATGCCCTTTTCAGGGCAATGGGGAGCTTAGGTTTTTTTTAGTTAGGCTTTTATATTGGGGGTTGGTTGTGTGGGTGGTGGGTTTTACTGTTGGGGGGTTGTTTGTATTTTTTTACAGGTAAAAGAGCTGATTTATTTGGGGCAATGCCCCGCAAAAGGCCCTTTTAAGGGATATTGGTAGTTTAGTATATGCTAGGGTTTCTTTTTATTTTGGGGGGGCTTTTTTTATTTTGATAGGGCTATTAGATTAGGTTTAATTAGTTTAAAGATCCGTAATTTGTTTTTTATTTTCTTTAATTTAGTGGGTTTTTTGTGATTTAGCTAATTTATTTTATTTAATTGTATTTAATGTAGGGAATTGATTTAATTGTAGTGTAGTGTTAGGTGTTATTGTAACTTAAGTTAGGTTTTATTTTACAGGTCAATTTGTATTTATTTTAGCTAGGTAGTTAGTAAATAGTTAATAACTATTTAATAACTATTCTACCTAGTTAAAATAAATACAAACTTGCCTGTAAAATAAAAATAAACCCTAAGCTAGATACATATGTAACTATTAGTTATATTGTAGCTAGCTTAGGGTTTATTTTACAGTTAAGTATTTAGTTTTAATAGGAATAATTTAGTTTAATGATAGAAATTTTATTTATATGTATTTAAATTATATTTAAGATATGAGGTGTTAGGGTTAGACTTAGATTTAGGGGTTAATACATTTAATATAGTGGCATCGACGTTGGGGGCGGCAGATTAGGGGTCAATAAGTGTAGGTAGGTTGCGGCGACATTTTGGGGCGGGAGATTAGGGGTTAATAAAATACAATGTAGGTGTCGGCGATGTTGGGGGCAGCAGATTAGGGGGTTAATAAGTATAATGTAGGTTGGCGGCGGTGTCTGGAGCAGCAGATTTGGGGTTATTAAATATAATGTAGTGTTGGCGATGTCGGTGGCGGCAGATTAGGGGTTAATAAGTGTAAGGTTAGGGTGTTTAGACTCGGGGGTATCATGTTAGGGTGTTAGGTATAAACATAAAATGTGTTTCCCCATAGGAATCAATGCGTGCTGCGTACTGAGGTTATACTCTGCTTTTTTGCAGGTGTTAGACTTTTTCTCAGCCTACTCTCCCATTGATGTCTATGGGGAAATCGTGCACGAGCACGTACGACCAGCTCACCGCTGACTTAAGTAGCGCTGGTATTGGAGTGAGGTATGGAGGACAATTTTGCTCTACGCTCACTTCTTGCCTTTTAACGCAGGGTTTGTAAAACCCATAATACCATGCTGTAGGAAAGTGAGCGGTGACAATAAACTGCACGGTAGTACCCGCACGGCTCAAAATGCAACACTCGTAATCTACCCGATAGATAGGCTCAGCACTGAAGGACATCTCTTGAGAAGTTTAAATCATCAGCACATAGCTGGGGTTACTGCCACAGCACCAAGAATGGTATAAAAAAAGATTATTCCTTTTTTCAAAGCATACCATGCAACGTTTTACATCAATCATTTAGTATTTATTGACTAAAGTCCAGTGAGTGCTTTTCCATAATAATAATTTATTTTACTGTGAATTTAATGTAAATATTTCACATTTCCAATGTTCCTGGCAATACAAGAAAATTTTATTTTTTATTTTAAAATATACCAACAAATCCAGAGGTAAAAGCACTCTCAATTATAGTCCGGGGGTGCACAGCAAAATAGGTACACAATTCCAAAAGAGAAGCAGGCGACTCTCCGTTTGAACTTCAAAATGATTTTACTTAGTGACGTTTCGGGGTTTCACCCCCATCCTCAGACTTACAACAATAGTGTATAAACACAGTGATATACTTATACCCCCCTAACACCAATTATGCCATCAATATATCAATAATATAATAAATCAATAAACAAGCGTTTGCAATACAGTCACCTATGCTTCATCGTGATCAGGCTCACAGCGGTGCACACCCGGCGCTTCCTTACGTCATCTGCATGGAGACAGCGCTCTCTAGTGAATCACACCCCCGGAAGCCGCCAACCACCTACCTCTGCCAACCACAGCAAAAGAACGTCATCAACAGACGTTTGTATGTAGCTGGAGGCTTAATTCCCAGTGATCGTTTAGGCAACTATGTGATCCTATGTGAAAAAGTGAACATTAAAAACATTATCAAAACAACATATTGTACATAATTTAAAAATATCATTTCTCCATTAAAACTATTTCTACTCATGGTATTATATTAGGATGTTGCTTATATACAAATAATTTCAAATATACATCGCTGTCTAACATAAGGATATAAACTCAATATTACCCCTGCATTCTGCTATTCTATGCTCCATACTATAGTATACTAAATTGGAAATAAACACATAAGTAAAGTAGTGATGGCACATATTGTAACACTATAGGAAGAAATTATTGAATAACATTTCTAAAAGACCCTTACAGAAAGATATTTCAGAAAAGAACACTTTCAGAAAAAGAACACTTTCAGAAAAAACACTGCCAATCTAGCTTAACGTTCAGGCCCTTAGGGGTCAAGGTGTCCAATTTTTATGTCCACTGGACTCCTTCTGTAGTAGCAAATTACCCCTGTCACCACCTCTTCTCAGTGCAGGGACATGATCAATTAGGGTATATCTTAAGTCACAGACATTATGCCCGCTCTCTAAGAAGTGGCGGGCAACTGGTTGATCCGATTCACCCTTCTTAATTGCCCTTCTGAGCTTTTATGATTTGCCATACGTATTCGTAGGTTATCATTGGTCTTACCCACGTAAAATAAACTACATGGGCAATGCAGCAGGTAGACCACATGAGTGGTAGTACAAGTCATCCTGTGTCTGTGTGTATATCTTTTTCTGCTTCTTGGGTGATGGAAAAATGTTCCGGTTATTAGCCCGTTACAGGTGGTGCAGCCACTACATCTATAGCATCCTGGCTTGACATCCTCCAACCATGTCCTATTAGCGTAGCAGTGAACCGGGTCCGTGAGCTGTAGGATATCTTTCAAAGATTTTCCTCTTCGGTACCCAATCCTAGGTTCGCCCATCCCTTTAAAAGGGAGGCTATCCTCTAGACGTAGAATTTTCCAATTCTGTTTTAGAATGGTGTTAAGGCCATTCTTGTAAGCCGCGTATGTGGTCACCAGGGTCATCTTATCTTGTTCCACCATCTGTCGCTCAGAGGACCATTCTCAGAGTATACTTCACTGATGTGTTTTTTCCAATAATCCCTTACAATAACCTCTCCTCAAGAAGCGCTCCTTCATCTCATCTGTTTGCCTTGCTGCCTATTCTTCTTCGGTGTTATTCCTTTAACCCTTACAAATTGGGATTTCGGTAACGCCTTCTTCAGTGCCGGGGGATGACAGCTGGTTGCCTCTAGAAGAGAATTTTTATCAGTGGCTTTCTCGGAACAAAGTGGTTCCTAGACCATCATCAGTTTTGAAAATCCTTAAGTCAAGGAATTCTATTTCCTCCTGGTTCCAGTTCATTTTGAACTTGAGTGTTCTGTGCTCAGTGTTTAGTTCATTAACCAGCTGAGTAGATCCTGTTCGTCTCCAGACCAGATCACTATGAGATCATCAATAAATCTCTTAAAGTAAAGGATCTCCCTCCTCTTAAAACACTCGGGTCCCATGGTCTTCAAATTCTGCCATAAATAGGTTTGCATAAGATGGGGCCACATTGGACCCCATCGCTGTTTCCCATCAGCTGTTGGTAGTGTTGCTGTTCAAATCTGAAATAGTTATTTTTTAGACAGGGTCTCAAGGAGGTCAAGGATGAACTCCACCGGGGGTCCTATATAGGGACTTCTCAATAGTTGTTTTATTATAGCCGACAAAACCCTCTTCATGGGGGATCACTGTATACAAGCTAGTGACATCCAGGGTCACTAGCCATTCACCTCCCTTCAATCTGATCTTCACAAGGGAATCAATAACATCCTTTGAATCCTTGATGTAGGTCCTCATGCCATGCACGTATGGTTGCAGCAAACTGTCTACATAGATGGCCAGTGGTTGCAATAGCGAGTCAACCGCCGAGACAATCGGCCTCCCCGGCGGTCTCTCCAGGCTCTTATGTACCTTAGGGAGTGTGTAGAAGATTGGGATTTTTGGGTAATCCTTGATTAGGTATCCCAATGTATCCTGTGTGATGATGCCATCCTCAAAAGCCTCCTTTAGGTAATCATCAATCTCCTTTTTAAACTTGTCTGTGGGATCCCTAGGAAGCCTAGAATATACAGCCACATCATCCAATTGTGTCAGGATTTCATCCCTATAATAGGCATAGTCAAGTAAAACAATAGCACCACCCTTGTCCGCCTTCCTTATTACTATAGTTTTATCCTTGGATAGTGCTTTAAGAGAGTCCCTTTCCGTCTTAGTAAGATTAAACCTTACCTGTTAGACAGCGATGTATATTTGGAATTATTTGTATAAAAGCGACATCCTAATATAATACCATGAGTAGAAATAGTTTTAATGGAGAAATGATATTTTTAAATTATGTACAATATGTTGTTTTGATAATGTTTTTAATGTTCACTTTTTCACATAGGATCACATAGTTGCCTAAACGATTACTAGGAATTAAGCCTCCAGCTACGTACAAACGTCTGTTGATGACGTTCTTTTGCTGTGGTTGGCAGAGGTAGGTGGTTGGCGGCTTCCGGGGGTGTGATTCACTAGAGAGCGCTGTCTCCATGCAGATGACGTAATGGAAGCGCCGGGTGTGCACCGCTGTGAGCCTGATCACGATGAAGCATAGGTGACTGTATTTGCAAACGCTTGTTTATTGATTTATTATATTATTGATATATTGATGGCATAATTGGTGTTGGGGGGTATAAGTATATCACTGTGTTTATACACTATTGTTGTAAGTCTGAGGACGGGGGTGAAACCCCGAAACGTCACTAAGTAAAATCATTTTGAAGTTCAAACGGAGAGTGCCTGCTTCTTTTTGGAATTTATTTTAAATATATATATATATATTCCTATAGATATATAGGTAGATATATATATATTTTAACAAATACAAAAATCCCAATAATGTGGTAAACACAAAAAATTATATAAAACAAAAAATAAAATGTGCAAAACCACACACAAATAGTGATAATAATAAAAACCAATATGCAGGTATACTGTGTATCCAAAGTTTAAATAGTTTTTAACCCGTACAGGGTACGTCTTGCACAAACTGGTCCTTTAAAGACCAGCGATGTACCCTGTACGACGTTGGGGTTAAAAGCGGCTGGAAGCGATCCTTATCGCTTCCAGCTGTTTCCGGTTATTGCAGTGATGCCTCCATATCGAGGCATCACTGCAATAACATTTTTCCCCATCCGATGCAGAGAGAGCTTGCTCAGTGCAGAGGTGGGCGGGATCGTGGGCGCGCGTGTGCACGGGGAAGGCGGGCGGGCACATACACGGGGAGGGGAGCGGGTGGGAACCATAACACTATGGAACAGTTTGTGTAAATTTAGAGGGAGAGAGGGGGAAATTTTTTTTATTATAAATAATCAAAGTGATCTGGGAGGGAGTGGGGGGTTTAGTCTTTGGGGGGAAGAGCTACACTACAGAAAAGGGGGGAAAAATAAAAAATATATATTTTTTTGTAAACTGGGTACTGGCAGACAGCTGCCAGTACCCAAGATGGCTCCCAATAATGTAGAGGGGGAGGGTTAGACAGCTGTTTTGGAAGGGTATCAGGGAGGTTTGGGGCTAAGGGGGATCCTACACCACAGCATATGTAAATATGCAAAAAAAAAAAATAAAAAAATAAAAGATACCTTTTATTTTAGTACTGGCAGACTTTCTGCCAGTACTTAAAGGGACATGCCACCCACATTTTTTCTTTTATGATTTAGAAAGAGAATGCAATTTTAAACATCTTTCTAATTTACTTATATTATCTAATTTGTTTTATTCTCTTGATATTCTTTGATGAAAAGCATATCTAGATATGCTCACTAGTTGCTGATTGGTTGCTGCACATAGAAGCATTGTGCGATTGGCTCACCGTGTGCATTGCTTTTTCTACAACTAAGGATATTTAAAAAATGAAGCAAAATAAATAATGGAAGTAAATTGTAATGTTGTTTAAATTTCTATTCTCTGTCTGAATCATGAAATAAAGATTTTGGGTTTAGTGGCCCTTTAAGATGGTGGGGACAATTGTTGGGTGGGGGAGGGAAGAGAGCTGTTTGGGAGGGATCAGGGGGTCTGATGTGTCAGGTGGAAGGCTTCTCTCTACACTAAAACTAAAATTAACCCTGCAAGCTCCCTACAAGATCCCTAATTAACCCCTTCACTGCTAGACATAATACATGTGTGATGTGCAGCGGCATTTAGCAGCCTTCTAATTACCAAAAAGCATCGCCAAAGCCATATATGTCTGCTATTTCTGAACAAAGGGGATCCCAGAGAAGCATTTACAACCATTTGTGCCATAATTGCACAAGTTGTTTGTAAATAATTTCTGTGAGAAATCTAAAGTTTGTGAAAATTTTTTTGAAAAAGTGAACATTTTTTTTTTATTTGATCGCATTTGGAGGTGAAATGGTGGCATTAAATATACCAAAATGGGCCTAGATCAATACTTTGGGATGTCTTCTAAAAAAATTTATATACATGTCAAGGGATATTCAGGTATTCCTAACAGATATCAGGGTTCCAATGTAACTAGCGCTCATTTTGAAAAAAAGTGGTTTTGAAATAGCAAAGTGCTACTTGTACTTATTGCCCTATAACTTGCAAAAAAAACAAAGAACATGTTAACATCGGGTATTTCTAAACTCAGGACAAAATTTAGAAACTATTTAGCATGGGTGTTTTTTTGGTGGTTGTAGATGTGTAACAGATTTGGGGGTCAAAGTTAGAAAAAGTGTGTTTTTTTCAATTTTTTCCTCATATTTTATAATATTTTTAATAATAAATTATAAGATATGATAAAAATAATGGTATCTTTAGAAAGTCCATTTAGTGACGAGAAAAACGGTATATAAACATGTGTGAGTACAGTAAATGAGTAAGAGGAAAAATTACAGCTAAAACACAAATACCGGCAGAAATGTAAAAATAGCCATTGTCATTAAGGGAAAGAAATTGAAAAATGGCCTTGGCCCTTAAGGGGTTAATGGAAACAGTCCCACAAATACAAAAAGTTCAAATGATGTTCCTCAAAAGGAAAAGAAAGTAAAACATCATAGCATAATACTGTGTAGATCTTTACTCCCCAGGTGGAAGGCAGACCCAGAATACTTAGATTAGTTAGAGCTTCAGCAGCTCAAGATAATTAGCTTTATGGTGCAGACCCAAGGAAAACTGGATAAAGAAGATGACAAATGCTCACTGAAAAATGTACAATTTATTAAAAACAAAAGCCAAAGTTCATATATGTTACTAAGGGTTACAGGTACAAACATACAAAGATACTATAGGTGAGAAAGTTTGTTTCTTCAGACCAAATAAAGCGCCACACCATATTTGAAGTCTTTCTGTACCGGACAAGTCCCCCTCCTTGTGACCAATTTGAACAATGCTTGAATAAACTCCAAAAAATGTTTCACCAACCACTGTTAGCTTTTTCAAGGAATCCGTACAGTTAAAAAAACAGTAGAAAAAAATATATTTTAAATTGCTATTGTTCAATATTTATTGTTTATTTTAAATCGTTAATCGTTTTTTTTTTTGGAAAGATATATTTGCAAAATGCTGGTGATTAGAATTTATATTGTAAAGTTGTTTTTTTAACTAAAAAACTGTTTAATTATTACATCTGAGAAACCTAGAGCCGAGTTGGAATTAATGGAGGCGTTATCCAATCAGGAACGTCGGTTGGATTTAAATATTGTGAACTGGAAATGGGACAATCTCCTTGAAAAAGCTAACAGTGGTTGGTGAATCATTGTTGCACCTATCCCACATTTTGTTTCTTGTTCAAATGATTTCCTCTGTGAAGAACATAGGAATGTAAAATATGAGTAACGCGCATCAGGGTACGTGATCGGGCTAGCACACATGAAGAATTGCTAACTTCAATGCACGCCATTGAATATTAAAAATAAATATTAAATAATATTAATAATAATTATTACAAATTGTTATAAATAATATAAGAAATATAGATATATTTTATGCATTATTTAGAATATTCTACAGTATGCCTAATAATTTTTAATAATTATGAATATTTTTTTAATGTTTTATATTTAATATTTCAATAACGCACATTGAAGTTAGCAATTCTTCATGTTTCTCATATTTTACATTCCTATGTTTTTCAAAAAGAAAATAATTAACTTTATATATATATATATATATATATATATATATATATATATATATATATATAAATACATCAGCTAGATTACGAGTTATGAACACTATAGGGATTTTAATGATTGCCACAAAAGCGGAGTTATTTCACCTCCCTATAGCGCTGCTATTTACAAGTTTTAAAAAAGCAGGCTTGTGTGGGCGAAATGGTTGCGTTGAGCTACATACCGCACTGAAATCAAGCGCTACTTTGACGTGCTTGTGCACGATTTCCCCATAGAAATCAATGGGGAGAGCCGGCAAAAAAAGCCTAACACCTGCAATCGCAGAATGAAAAGCTCCGTAACGAAGCCCCATTGATGTCTTTGGGGCAATAAAAAGTTACGTTTAAACCTAACACTCTAACATAAACCCCCCGAGTCTAAACACCCCTAATCTGCCACCCCCAACATTGCTGCCACCTACATACAGTTATTAACCCCTAATCTGCTGCCCCCAATATCACTGTCACCTACATACATTTATTAACCCCTAATCTGCCACCCCCCGATATTGCCGCCACTTAATACAGTTATTAACCCTTAATCTGCTGCTCCCAATGTCGCTATATATATACATATACCTGTATATCTATGAGAATAGATGTATAGGTATTTGTATACATATATATTTACAACAAAGAGTAAATTTTCAGTATGTGAAATATGAACTCCTGTTGGGTCAGCACGCAAACAATAAGTGTTAGGCTTTTTTCTTTTGTCTTCTCCATTGACTTCTTTGGCGAGAAGACGTTAACACGATTGCGATATTTGGTTAGCATGTTTCGGGTTTCACAAAACGTTTTACTTTCAGCTCGTAATACGCACGCTACCTGATGCGTACAAAAAGCCTCTATCTAGCAAAGTTTATGTCTGAGCGGGAGAGCTAAATAGCTCTCTATCCCTAAATTTGTAAATTGAATCACAGGTTTCTAAGGGCTTAAATTAAGTTTATTTTTTTTTATTTTTTTTTTAATAATTTTTATTGAGGGTTTTTCAAATTGACATCATAAAACCATGACATAAACATAATACAAAACATGGTAGTGATTGTTTTAACAACAATATGACAGGGAAAGAAAACATAATAAGAATGTCAAAACATATCTGAAACCCTCCTTTTATATTTTTTATAGAGTACTGTGAGTAGCTATTATTCCGGTCTATAGTGTGAAAGATGCTCTAGAAGAGCACTGTAGCTACTAGAGAGACCCAATTTGTCATTTGATTGAATGCTTCTTATTCTCAAGGATAGGGTCATGATATCAAGCGCCAAATAAGGAGCGAGGGGGAAAGTAGGGAAGTGTCAGTGGGTAAGCACCGCTTATACAAATGATTTTTCTATGTATTTATATTATTACGCGTTTAAGTTATTTGAGAATGTACTAGGGATAGCGATTTAGCTAGGCTATGGTCACCAATAATGGGGGGGGGGGGGGGGGGCGGGAGACCATGGAAAAGTTAATTGGCTGAGTCAATTATTCATTACAAGACAATGTGTGGCGTGGGAGACTAAGGGCTGTGTTTATTTCCTATAGGATTACTAGGGACCCCTATGAGTAGTGACTGGCTTTAGTTGTGTAAGACATCATATTACATGGATGCAAATAGAAGAGCATCATACAAAGCAGTAGTGTGGCTGTCTATAGTCCCAATCTAGATGAATGTAAATACAGCCCCAAGAACGTAAGCAAGAACATTAATCTGGGTTGGACACATTACTGCATACGGGCCCATATTAAATACATAATGGCTGCAGGGCTCTACTAACAGAGCTAACACTAAATAAAACGGTTTTACTGCAATTTCACTCCAAACCTGTAGAGTATACAGCCAATAACACACATATGAATGAAATATAAACATCTCTATAAGTGATATCCTGCTGATATATGATGCAAAGGAGCATATTACAGAATAGGAAGACTCTTATAGAAATACACGTGTTAGTAGCAGAATGGTACTGAGGTTAGATTTACAGTTATCCCGTGTCATGTAAGTGAGTAGCAAAAGCTGGGGTTTCCCCTAATAGGGAAACCATTGTAACACCAGGGCACATAAAAAGCTATTTGTATAAACGTGCCCGATAAGAGCAGATTCTGAGGAAGAACATTAAATTTGAACAAAGGGTTAACGTGACAGAACATATTCACAACTGTAGCTGGGGCCTTTTTGTACTGGAAACTCCACAACCGTATAGTACTCTAAGAGTTAGATAGAGGCTAAGTGTGTAGTAATAGAGATTCAGCCGTTGGGACATATTAAATAACGCATCCGACATTGTGATCATGTCTTCATTAAACTATGTCTGTGGGGCAGGGAGGTAACCAAAAAAAAGTCTACACAGGCTATGTAAAGTTTCTCAGTCTTCTTAGGAAACATGTACCAAAGAAGCGCTGTATCTCCTCTTCAACCTATGCCACATAGCACATAAGAGTTGCAATAGTTTGCCTGCTGGCTGATAGCCATGCTGTCATCACTGAGGCCGGTCTTCTGGTTCTGCAGGACAAGTCTGTCAGGACGCAATGATCCAGGCATATACAGCACTCTCTCGCTGCCACCCGGCAGCCTCAGGGCATCAGACGGAAGCCTGCAATGCTTGTTAGGCACATAGCCATCTGTGAGACCATAAAGGTGCCACAAACTGCACATCTGCTGTCCGGATCTCACCGGGTAGTAGTCGTCACTTCGGGTCACATAGCCGGTAGGCAATATATTCTCCTCGGTGTCCTCACATTTAAGTAGATCTTCCGGCGTATAAGAGGCCAAGGGGAGGTAAAGTGGCATGTAACTGGTATACCGTAATGTTGTCAACACTTAGTTGTTTAAGAGGTTGAGTAGCAGACATCTGTACATGAGCTGTAGGATCCGTTCGCTGCACTACAGCTGTTGGCGGCTCTTCTCTGTTTTCAAAGCCGCATTTCAGCCCAGTCTTAAGCTCATGAAACTGGTGTGTCACACGGTGTTCCAGTTCTGCAAAGAGAGCTCGTATTTCCCAGTAAGAGGCCTCCATAATAAAGCATCAGAGTGGAAAGTTCTTAGTTAGCTCGGCCGTTTACTGTTGTTGAGGAAATCTAAGATGGAGCTTGGTGAGTCTCACCACATGGCTGCACTTTACAACATATGCGGTCTTGATAACTTACAAAGTGATGAAGTTTTGTTCTTAATTTGGGCAGCAAGAGAATATCTCAGGTCTCAGCTATGAACCAAGCAATTTGAAGATAAAATTATGTAGGCAATCTTTAAGATTAAAACTAAAAGCCAGGAGCTGTATGAGAACACCGTCTGTTCTCCTCCACGGTCGGCTCTGCCCCCTTATTTTTAATTTTTATTATGTTCTCTTTATATACTACTGATATAAAGGAATCTAGTGGAATATTGAAGACTAGTCCTAAAGCCCGTTTACACGGGCCATTTATTGCAGTACATCGGTCCCACCCCTTGCTCTCCCCCATCTATTTTGCTCTCTCTCTCCCCCCTCTCTTTTGTGCTCTCTCTCCCTCCTCTCTTTTACACTCTCTCTCCCCCCCTCTCTTTGCTCTCTCTCCCCTCTCTCTTTTGCTCTCTCTCTCTCCCCCTCTCTTTTGCTCTCTCTCCCCCTTCTCTTTTGCTCTCTCTCCACCTTCTCTTTTGCTCTCTCTCCTCCCTCTCTTTTGCTCTCTCTCCCCCCCTCTCTTTTGCTCTCCCCCCCCTCTATTTTTCTCTCTCTCTTCCCCCTCTCTTTTGTTCTCTTTCCCCCCTCTCTTTTGCTCTCTCTCCCCCCCTCTCTTTTGCTCTCAATCCCCCTCTCTTTTGGCTCTCTCTCCCCTCTCTTTTGCTCTCTCTCCCCCTCTCTTTTGCTCTTTCTCCCCTCTCTTTTGCTCTTTCTCTCCCCTCTCTTTTGCTCTCACTCCCACTCTCTTTTGCTCTCTCTCCCATCTCTTTTGCTCTCTCTCCCCTCTCTTTTGCTCTTCTCCCCCTCTCTTTTGCTCTTTCTCCTCCTCTTCTTTTGCTCTTTCTCTCCCTCTCTTTTGCTCTTTCTCTCCCTCTCTTTTGCTCTATCTCCCCTCTCTTTGCCCTCTCTCCCCCTCTCTTTTGCGCTCTCTCTCCCCCCTCTCTTTTGCACTCTCTCTCTCTCACCCTCTCTTTTGCTTGCTCTCTCTCTCTCCCCCCCTCTCTTTTGCTCTCTCTCCCCCTCTCTTTTTTGCTGTCCCCCCCATCTTTTTCTTTTTCTCTCTCTTTCTCCCTCTCTCTTTTGCTCTCTCTCTCTCTTCCCCCTCTTTTTGCTCTCTCTCCCCCCTCTCTGTGTAGCTCTCTCTCCCCCCTCTCTTTTGCTCTCTCTCTCCCCCTATCTTTTGCTTTTTCTGTCTCTTGTTCTCCCTTTCTCTTTTGCTCTCTTATTCCTTCTTTTTGTCCTCTCTCTCTCCACCCTCTCTTTTGATCTCTCTCCCCTCTCTCCCCCCTCTCTTATGCTCTCTCTCTCCTTTCGTTTGCTCTCTGTCTCCCCCCTCTCTTTTGCTCTCTCTGTCTCCCCCTCTTTTGCTCTTTCTCCTCCTCTCTTTTGCTCTCTCCCTCCCCTGTATTTTGCTCTCTCACACCCTTTTCTTTTACTCTCTCTCACCCCCTCTCTTTTGCTTTTCTCTTCGCCCTCATCTTTTTTGCTATCTCTCCCCCCTTCTTTTGCTCTCTCTCTCTTCCCCTCTTTTTGCTCTCTTCTCCCCCTCTCTTTTTAGCTCTCTCTCTCTCCCCCTATCTTTTGCTCTTTCTCTCTCTCTTTCTCCCTTTCTCTTTTGCTCTCTCTCTTCCCCTTTTTTTTGCTCTCTCCCCTCTCTTTTGCTTTCTCTCCCCCTCTCTTTTGCTCTCTCTACCCTCTCTTTTGCTCTCTCTGTCTCCCCCTCCTCTCTTTTGCTCTCTCTGTCTCCCCATCTATTTTGCTTTCCTCTGTCTCCCCCTCTCTTTTGCACTCTCTCCCCCTCTTTTGCTCTCTCTCTTAGCTACATTTGGTTAAATTTTCGTGTTTTGGGTGCACTGTGATTAAACAGCGTGCCCATGAAGCACTTTTGAAAACAAGACCCGACCAGAAGAGCCTGGAGAAGAGAGCGGGTAAGTTCAACTTTGATAGCAAAATCTCTCAAAACTTTTGATTTGAAAGCTGCCACTAAAATAATGTTATATAATTCTCAGCAATGTGCAGAATTATATAACATTATTTTTTAAGTATACTGTCTCTTTAAACAAAGTATTATGTCACTAATATGCTTATATCACTAAAATTATTATATCACTACAATAAAGTGATTACATAGCTCAGAGCAATATTTGACATATATTAGACTGACAGTTTGATATTTTATTTAAAAGGTATGATAATATATATATTTATGTGTCTATAAAAAGTCAGTGCATCAGTTTCTTATTATAGAAATGTAATTAAGGGATCAGTACCCCTAAAACTTTGTGTATATTCTAGACACTGTTTGATCAAAAGAGCTATGTCCTTTGCTCTGTTGCTATAGATTGTTATTTATAGCTAAGTAATATAATTAATAAAAAGCAAAGCATTTCCTTATACAGCATGCAATATATTTTTTATAGATTTGTTTGGATGTAGTGGCATCTAATGGTAACTGTGTATATTGCATGCAGATTGTGAAGTTAATGTAATATTTTAGCAATATGAAATATAAGACTTTGCAACAAAACCAAATTAAAATAGTGATTCAATATGTATTGATTACTGATGATGTACCTAACTTGTAAAGACAACGTTGTATCTATCTATAATCTATCTATCTATCATTTATCTATTTATATATCTATCTGTCTGTCTATTTAAATGGGAAATACAAAACATCTGAATGCAAAAAAATTGTGTTAAAATAAAAAACTTTTTTTTGTTTTTAGAAAATCTGCATTTTTTTGCAAGCTTGGGCCATATCTCTTGAAAATTGTGTTTATCTAACTTCCTTTGCTGTGGCCAATTGTTTCAAAGGAGTCTGGATGCAGACTGGAGCTCACCTCTAAACAGAAACATGTGACCTCCACTCAAAGTTTTTTTTTTTTAATCAACTTTAATGTAACAAATAACCTATAGACAATCATTCTGAAAATTAAACATTTAGCAGCTTTCTTGTTTTTAATGTTCATTCACAGTGGGTTATACTGATTTTATTACAAGACCAGAGATTCCTATTTTTGCATTCTCTTTCTTTACTACTCAATGCAGCTTTTAAAAGTAACAGAATGACATAAACATAACATATTAAAACAGCATAGAAAACAGATAACAATAAGTAGCTAAAGAGAGAGCTAACTTATAACTCCAAGAAAAAAGTGACCAATCAGAGAAGGAATAGTGTCCATAAACTGTCCAATAAGCAGCCCAAACCTCCTCTTTCTTTTGCTGCTCAGTCAAAGATAAGTACAAACATTTTTTGTCTCTAATAAAGTTTTAAGTTTTATACCAGTTTTGCTATTTTAAATGTACATCTTTATATGTTTTCGATTTTATCCCTTTAGTTAGTCTTTATGACTTATATTTTGCCCGGTTTGTCTTTATTTATTTGTTATTTGTCTGTTTTAAAATAATAAAAATTTGCCTTCGTTTTTTGGTTTTGTTGTACTGCGTTTTTTTCGTTTCCGTTTTTCGTTTTATCCATTTTTGTTTATTTGACAAGTTTTTCCTTTACCTCCTGTTTTGGTTTTGAGTTTTTGGTTGGTATCAGCTCTCCCCTCCATTACACTCGTCTCGAGCATTCCGGTCGCCATTTTGTGGGCCGGACTTTCTTTCCCGCCCACTCATTCTGACGCTGCTTGACTTTTCTGTCAGTCAGAGTTGTTTTCTCCTCAGGACCGGTAACTTTTGTTGCCATTTCCAAATGACGTTGCTAATTACTTGTATTGTAAAGCTCATTTAGCCCTCATATATTGCCATCTTGTGGCTAAACATTTACTTTAACACAGTTGATAAAACAAAGTATTTTGTTATATTTATAATATTGAAGATTTTAATATTTACATTATATTTCAGTTATTTATTATAATTATATAATTTATTCAAAAGAATAGTTTTATATTCAAATTATTAGTGAAACTTTATTTAAGTCTTGTTAAAAATATATATAAAAATTATATTTTTAAGAATGTCTGAAAAACCCAGTAGTTACTCTTCCTCTAACAGCACAGACTGTGCAGACTATGATTGATTCTTCAATGAACTATCTTTTTAATAAAATGTCTTCATTAATGGGAATTAAAGAAAATAAAAAAATGCTTAAAGAGAAAAAATCCTTCTATTTCTGTAATTGCCAGTAAAAAGCTTGTTTCAAAATCTCGTCAGCTTCTGACTGACCACCGCAATTCCTCGCAGCAAGGGGAACAAAAACTGCTGTCAAAAAAACCCTGAATCCCATGTGTATCCAAATGGGAGATCCTAGTCTAAGTACAATATTAAAAGAAAATGTAGAAAATATTGAAAAATCATCTTCTGATGATAACGTTCGGAAGATGGTAGTTATACAGACATGACTCAGTTTCTATCCTATGTGGATTCTGAAAACTCAGATTATACCCCCGCTACTAAAAGACATAAAAAATGCATAAAAAATTAAGAAGATTTTATTGAGGAGGAGACAGAATTCACTGATTGTCTGGGTATTCCAAGATTGTAATCCTGACGAGCTTCACCATTCCCGCTCTGCGGAATAGGTGCCCCACTATTGGGGGTAGCAAAATGTATTGATTTCAACTAGAAAACCTTTAAAGAAGCAGACCTGCAATAAAATGAGGGCGGAATGCCCTCATTCCTTACTCCAAAAAATGCATCAATTACCAGTGAGGTGATCCTAAAATACTCAAGTTTTATTGGGCCCCAGTCCTGGAAAATATGTCAAGACAAATTGTTAGATTCCACAGGTCCAATTGACCAAATTATTTGAATTATCAAACAGGGTGTTGCAGAAGACTCCCCCCTTGACCCTGTATGTCGTCAGAGGAGGTGGGTCCAAAGGGCTCTTATGTTTTATAGGTAACACAAATGCCGCCATGAAATTAGAGAGACATCGAAAAATATATTACGAAAAATTGGACCCAAAAATATCAGACTTGTAATACCAATGAGATTCCCCCGGGATGAAAATGGATTGTTATTTGGTGACTCTTATTTGAAAGAGCTCAATCAATACGTAAATACCTTTTCAAACCTCAACAAAGTTAAAACTTCTGTAAAAAAGATATTCTACCCTAATCAGAGTTTCTCTGACAGGGCCGGGAGAGGCAGAGGCCGCTTTCCCGGCCGTCAACCATTCCTATCCAGGTCCTCATTATAACCAATCCCATCAACCCTATTATTCTACCAAATATCAAGTCTCAATTCAACAGAGGTTTCCAAGAACCTTCAACCTCATCAACTTTCTTCCCAGCAAGGGGACGCCCTTGGAACCAAAGAGGCTTCAGGGGTAGATCAAGAGCAAGACAAGCTCCAGGTAAGATTATTGGTTCCTTCTCAGGTTCTTTCTTCCCAAAACACAATTGGTGGCAGAATTGCTTTGTTTGCCCAAAACTGGGCTTCAATCACTTCCGACCCTTGGGTTCTTCAAGCAGTGTCAGGAATTTACATAGAATTTATTTCCCTTCCCATTCAAATAAAATTTCCACAACCAATTCATTTTCCCCAAAAAGGACAAAATTCTGGTTCAAAATGAAATTTCCTCCCTTTTTTCCAAAAAAGCTATCCTTCCGGTGCCTCATCTTCAAAATTTTTTATTTAAGCAATCTTTTTCTTGTCAAAAAGAAAAACAACCATTCAGGCTTGTTATAAATCTAAAATCCTTGAATGCTTACGTAGTTTACCATCATTTCAAGATGGAGGGCATTCATTTATTAAGAGAATAGCCTAAGAGGAAAACGATTGGCTTGTCCGTTTAGATCTCACAGACGCTATTTAACTGTGCCAATCACTCAGGAACACTGGAAATTTTTACCTTCTGTTGGGAAGATCAATTTTGGATTTTCCCTTCGGTCTTTCCTCTGCTCCTTGGATCTTCACAAAATTACTCAAACTGTGATAGCTTGGTTAAGACTTTGAGGTGTTTGTCTAATATCTATTTGGACGACATCCTTATTATGGACCAGAATTTTCTCTACACTCCAAAATCATCTGTCTTCCACAATCTCCTTTTGGATCTCTAGGTTTCATAGTAAACAGACAGAAATCAGTTTTATCTCCTACCAAATCTTTAGTTTTCTTAGGTTTCAAGATAGATACAACCCTTTCCACTTTGAGTCTCCCATTAGACAAAGTGAAGAATATAAAGAAAGAAATCTCCAAAAACCCTTATCCAAAGAATCAGTTCCCATCAGACTATAACAGGATAGTAGGGTTACTATCATCCTCTATTCAGGCTATATTTCCTGCCCCCCTTCATTATCCGCGAACTTCAAAGACTGAAAATCCTTCATTTGAGAAAAAGGTTTTTCCTACTCTCATTTTGATTCCCATTTCTCCAGAAGCGAAAGAAGAACTTTCTTGGGGGCTTTCCTCATTAGATGCCTGGAATGGAGGAGCCATTTTTGGCAAAACTCCAGATTTCATCATCATATCCGATGCCAGTCTTTCAGGCTGGGGAGCTCATTGCGATCCTTCCATCACAGGTGGCAAATGGACCTCTGGAAGAGAAACGCCTTTCATATAAATTGTTTAGAATTATTGGCTGGCTCGTTTGCAGTCAAGAGTTTTGCAAAGTCTTCTTCTCCAGTTTCTATTCTACTGCGTATGGACAATATATCTGCGGTGCAAGTATCTCAATCGTTTGGGAGGCACCAAGTCCATGGACCTGTCCAACATCACCAAAGATTTTATTCATCTTTGTTTGAACAGGAACATTTCAGTCAGAGCAGAGTATATTCCAGGTCAATCGAATTCGGTCGCGGACTGGGGATCTCGTCATTTGATGGACTTCAGCGATTTGGACAGGAGTCTTTTTCTCTATCTCCAATCTCTCAAGGGTCCCTTTTGTTTGTATCTATTTGCATCCAGGACCAATTTTCAGATTCTTCCTTATTTCAGATGGTGCCCGGATCCAGAAGCAGCGGCCATAGATGCTTTTCGACATCCTTTGGCCACGTCAGGGGGTTTAAGCATTCCCCCTTTCTCGATGATTCCGAGGACAATTTCAATTGTCCGCAGAGATCTCCTTCGTCTAATGATTGTTAACTCCCTTTTGGCTGACACAGTCATGGTATCCATCCCTTTTGGAAATGTCCATCGATCTCCCGATTCTTCTTCCTTGTCTTTCCCATCTTCTCACAGATCCGGAGGGCAATTATCATGATCTAGTCTTCAAGGTTCTCTTCTCCTAATAGCATGGACGATATCAGGGGACCCTGGCTCCTCCGAGGCCACTCATTTCTGTGTGTATATAAACAGGGCGTGAGCCCCTTTATAGCACAGACATGTTCTCAGCCTGGCCCAATGCTTTTTATGACAAACAAACTGGTGCCAACCTTTTAAAATCACATATTTTCCCTATCTTCTAAATAAGTTGCTGCTATTTTGAAAGGGGGTTTCTTTGCCATATAAATCTTTGGGACAATCTGAAAACACTTGGATTGTATAAAGGGGCTCACACCCTATATAACCACACAGAAATCAGTGGCCCAAAGGATTTTTAACCATTTTAAAATACTATTTACTTACTTAGAAAAGGGTAAAATATATAAATGTGACAAGGTTGGCACAAGTTTTATTTGCCATAAATAGCATTGGCCAGACTGAGAACATGTCTCTCCTATGATTGGGTTCATGATTTGTATATATCTAAACAGAAATGAGTGGCCCAAAGTATTTTTACACCCTTTAAAATTACCAGTTACTTATTCAGAAAAGGTAAAATGTATGAGATGGCCACGTTGGCACAAGTTTGTTTGCTACAAAAAGCGTTGGGCCAGGCTGAGAACATATTTATCCTATTAAGGGGCTCACTGCCGGGTATATATCCACACAGTAAAGAGTGGCCCAAAGGATTTTGACCCATTTGAAAATACCAGTTATTTATTTAGAAAAGGTCAAATATATGAAGTGGCAAGGTTGGCAAATAGTTTTTTGCCATAGAAACCATTGGGCCAGGCTGAAAACATGTTTATCCTAATGAAGGGCTTTGCGCCATGTATGAATTCATTGCAGAAATTAATGGCCCAAATTATTTTAACCCTTTTAAATACCAGTTATTTATTCAGAATAGGTAAAATATATAACGTGTATATCAATGAGATAGGTATAAAACTGCCTTATTCATCAAATTATGGTTCCATCTATAACCCATATACTCATATTCCTTAGGGGAGTGCGGGGCTGCCATAGTGGTTGGTATACAGTGTAATCCCCCCCCAAAAAAGCAAAAAAGAAAAACAACTATTTAGCACACACTTAAACACATAGGTAGATCCACAGAGCCAAAAAAATAAAACAACTTTTACTGTCAAATATTAAAATACGAACATCCTAAATGGGATGAGTATATATATAAACACACATTTAAAAATAAGGTAGCACTGTCAGAGCATCTGGATTAAACACACTACAATTGTATATTTCAAAATAAGACAATGATCATTGAGGCTCTAAGTTTGCAAAATTAAGCAGATTCCAACACTGTCAGAGGCCCATTGTAAGATGTCCACTGAGATAGAAAATGATTCCTAATAAACTACTGACTATGATTTGGTGCTACCCACAAAGGGAGTGAGTGAAGGGTGGGGCTTTTCAGACTATCTCTTGGTAGGCAGCTGCTTACAATTATTGTGAAAAAGGTACGGCTTGCAGTGACTAAGGAATGACCAGAATTACCTGTATAAAGACATCCCAACCTGCAAAAACTAATTTCAGGGAGGTGCCCCCCCCCATGCCCGAATTCAGAATTCCTTACTGCTGTGATTATGAAATAGTTGAAAATGTTATTACAAAAAGTATGTGAGGAAAAAAAAATACCCACATAATTAAAAAAAAAAAGACAAGAGGAACCTTGCATATATATATATATATAAATATATATATATATAATATATATATATATATATATATATATATAAACCATTTATATATTATATATATATATATAAACCCAATATAGAGTGTATGGGAGTCTGCACAATGTAGAGAATATGGGAGTCTGTGAAAAGCACACTGGTCTAAAAGAGGCTGCTTCCGGGTGGGTAAATCGCCAAAGAACATGCCACTGAGCTGTTGTTCGTTCCTGGTAGAGCGCTTCTCTCTTTGTATGCAAATTATTATGACCCTGGGGAAGTCTCCCTATGGGTGATGGGGGAAACCAGACGTGGACTCCTTGCCCAGTGTGCTTAGAGGAATGTGGCTGCATCTCACTGACGAGGCCCATAGGAGGCCGAAACGATCATCTGGGGTTGTCTATGTTCCTTGTTCAGAGGAGAATTGCCTGGTATTTCGGGGCTGGACTGACCTTCTTGGCAGGATCAGACTGATATACTTCAGGAAAGTTTTCTTCTGTGAAAAGCACACTGGTCTAAAAGAGGCTGCTTCCGGGTGGTAAATCGCCATAGAACAAGCAACTGAGCTGTTGTTCGTTCCTGGTAGAGCGCTTCTCTCTTTGTATGCAAATTATTATGACCCTGGGGAAGTCTCCCTATGGGTGATGGGAGAAACCAGACGTGGACTCCTTGCCCAGTGTGCTTAGAGGACTGTGGCTGCACCTCACTGACGAGGCCCCATAGGAGGCCGAAACGATCGTCTGGGGTTGTCATGTTCCTTGTTCAGAGGAGAATTGCCTGGTATTTCTGGGCTGGACTGACCTTACTTGGCAGGATCAGACTGATATACTTCAGGAAAAGTTTTCTTCTTGTGAAAAGCACACTGGTTTAAAAGAGTCCTGCTTCCGGGTGGTAAATCGCCATAGAACAAGCCACTGAGCTGTTGTTCGTTCCTGGTAGAGCGCTTCTCTCTTTGTATGCAAATTATTATGACCCTGGGGAAATCTCCCTATGGGTGATGGGGGAAACCAGACGTGGACTCCTTGCCCAGTGTGCTTAGAGGAATGGGGCTGCACCTCACTGACGAGGCCCATAGGAGGCCGAAACGATCGTCTGGGGTTGTCATGTTCCTTGTTCAGAGGAGAATTTCCTGGTTTTTTGGGGCTGGACTGACCTTCTTGGCAGGATCAGACTGATATACTTCAGGAAAGTTTTCTTCTGTGAAAAGCACACTGGTCTAAAAGAGGCTGGTTCCGGGTGGTAAATCGCCATAGAACAAGCCACTGAGCTGTTGTTCGTTCCTGGTAGAGCGCTTCTCTCTTTGAATGCACATTCACAGTGGTTACCTTATAAATGACAATTAGCATAAACCACTGTGAGTGAACATTAAGCACAAGAAAGCTGCAAAATGTTTAGTTTTCATAATTATTGTCTATTGTTTGTTACATGAAAGTTGATTTTTAAAAAAAAAAGCAAACAAAAAAAAGATTTGAGTGGAGGTCACATGTTTCCTGTCTAGAGTGGAGCTTCAGTCTGCAGCCAGACCCTTCTCAATTGTTTAGGCATTCTCATGTTTATTTCTTTTGTTTTTATTGGTATGACACAAAAAAGTGGAGAAAAAAGCCAAATCTGACACAATCTATGCAAAACTCCAAAAATGGACTTGACAAACTTATTGACACCTTTTCAAAATTGTAAGAAATAATTGCATTCCAAGATTGTGATGCTCCTGTAATTTTTAATTAAACTCACGTGTATTAATAGGAGCTGACAATATAGAAATCACACCGGCAACCAGTTAAAATGGTGAAAAATTGACTCAACCTTTCTGTTGAGCATGGAGAAGAGAAAGAGAGCAGAAATGAATTGTCTTAATATTTGAGAAAAAAAATGTGGAAAAGCATGGACAATATCAATGTTACAAGTCCATCTCCAGAGATCTTAATGTTCCTGTGTCCACTGTGTGCAACATTGTCAAGTAGTTTACAGCCCATGGCACTGTAGCTAATCTCCCTGGACGTGAACAAAAGAGAAAAATTGATCAAAGATTGCAATGAAGGATTGTTCAAATGGTGGATAAAGTACCTCAATCAACTTTCAGAAAAAATTCAAGCTGACCTTCAGGCACAGGGTACAAATGTGTCAGCTCGCACTATACAACGCCATCTGAATGAAAAGGGATGCTATAGTAGGAGACCCAGGAGGACCACACTGCTGACACAGAAACATAAACAAGCAAGATGGGAGTTTGCCAAAACTTACCTGAGGAAGCAAAAATCCTTTTGGGAGAATGTGCTGTGGACAGACAAAACAAAATTACAGCTTTTTGGTAAAGCCCATCATTCTACTGTTTTCAGAAAAAGAAATCAGACTTTTAAAGAAAAGAATACAGTACCTACAGTCAAACATGGTGGAGGTTCACTGATTTTTGGGGTTGCTTTGCTGCTTCAGTCACTGGATGTCTTGACCGTGTGCATGGGCATTATGAAATCCGAAGACTACCAAAGAATTCTCTGGTGCAATGTAGGGCCCAGTGTCAGGAAATTTGGGTTTCCATCAGAGGTCATGGGTCTTACAGCAGGACAATGACCCAAAGCACATATCAAAAAGTACCCATAAGTGGTTTAAGACGAAGTGCTGGAGAGTACTGAACTGGCCAGCAATTAATCCAGATATCAATCCCATAGAGCACCTGTGGAGAGATCTCAAAACAGAAGTTGGGAAAATGATCCTTCTAATCTGAGAGACCTTGAGCAGTTGTCAAAGAAGAGTGGTCCAAAATTAAACTAGACAGGTGTAGGAAACTCATTGATGGTTACAGGAAGTGATTGATTTCAGTTATTTTTTTCCAAGGAGTGTGCTACCAAATATTAAATTGAGGGTGCCAATAATTTTGTCCAGTTCCTTTTTGGAGTTTGCGTGGAATGTGTCAGATTTGGCTTTTTTTTCTCCACATTTTTGTGTCATACAAATACAAACAAAATAAATAAACATGAGAATGCCTAAACATTTGTAATTGCAACCATTTCTGGGCGAAGTGGTGCATTATCTGACAGAAATGCAGGGGGTGCCAATATGTTTGGCCATTACTGTATATATACAGACATATATAGGAATATCTGTTTAAAAATACTCAGAACATAATCTGCTATGTGCAGAACATAGGAATGTTAAATATTTACAGTAAATACACAGTATAACACTTTATTGAATATGAATATTGCATAAATATGCTTTTTTCATGTTTCCATCTACTTAATGGGCTATTAAACCCAAAATTTTTCTTTCATGATTCAGATAGAGAATGCAATTTTAAACAACTTTCTAATTTACCTTCTATTATCTAATTTGCAGCAATCTTTAGATATCCTTTGTTAAAGAAATAGCAATGCACATTGGTGAGCCAATCACATGAGGCATCTATGTGCAACCACCAATCAGAAGCTACTGAGCCTATCTAGATATGCTTTTCAGGAAAGAATATAAAAAGATTTAAGCAAATTAGACAATAGAAGTAAATTAGAAAGTTGTTTAAAATGGTATTCTCTATCTGAATCATGAAAGAAAAAATGTGTGTTGAATGTCCCTTTAACTGCAAAGGGCTCCAATGCACTTTTATATATGAATATATATACAGGGAGAGCAGAATTATTAGGCAAAATGAGTATTTTTGACCACATCATCCTCTTTATGCATGTTGTCTTACTCCAAGCTGTATAGGCTTGAAAGCCTACTACCAATTAAGCATATTAGGTGATGTGCATCTCTGTAATGAGAAGGGGTGTGGTCTAATGACATCAACACCCTATATCAGGTGTGCATAATTATTAGGCAACTTCCTTTACTTTGGCAAAATGGGTCAAAAGAAGGACTTGACAGGCTCAGAAAAGTCAAAAAATAGTGAGATATCTTGCAGAGGGATGCAGCACTCTTAAAATTGCAAAGCTCTGAAGCGTGATCATCGAACAATCAAGCGTTTCATTCAAAATAGTCAACAGGGTCGCAAGAAGCGTGTGGAAAAACCAAGGCGCAAAATAACTGCCCATGAACTGAGAAAAGTCAAGCGTGCAGCTGCCAAGATGCCACTTGCCACCAGTTTGGCCATATTTCAGAGCTGCAACATCACTGGAGTGCCCAAAAGCACAAGGTGTGCAATACTCAGAGACATGGCCAAGGTAAGAAAGGCTGAAAGACGACCACCACTGAACAAGACACACAAGCTGAAACGTCAAGACTGGGCCAAGAAATATCTCAAGACTGATTTTTCTAAGGTTTTATGAACTGATGAAATGAGAGTGAGTCTTGATGGGCCAGATGGATGGGCCCGTGGCTGTATTGGTAAAGGGCAGAGAGCTCCAGTCTGACTCAGATGCCAGCAAGGTGGAGGTGGAGTACTGGTTTGGGCTGGTATCATCAAAGATGAGCTTGTGGGGCCTTTTCGGGTTGAGGATGGAGTCAAGCTCAACTCCCAGTCCTACTGCCAGTTTCTGGAAGACACCTTCTTCAAGCAGTGGTACAGGAAGAAGTCTGCATCCTTCAAGAAAAACATGATTTTCATGCAGGACAATGCTCCATCACACGCATCCAAGTACTCCACAGTGTGGCTGGCAAGAAAGGGTATAAAAGAAGAAAATCTAATGACATGGCCTCCTTGTTCACCTGATCTGAACCCCATTGAGAACCTGTGGGTCCATCATCAAATGTGAGATTTACAAGGAGGGAAAACAGTACACCTCTCTGAACAGTGTCTGGGAGGCTGTGGTTGCTGCTGCACACAATGTTGATGGTGAACAGATCAAAACACTGACAGAATCCATGGATGGCAGGCTTTTTGAGTGTCCTTGCAAAGAAAGGTGGCTATATTGGTCACTGATTTGTTTTTGTTTTGTTTTTTAATGTCAGAAATGTATATTTGTGAATGTTGAGATGTTATATTGGTTTCACTGGTAAAAATAAATAATTGAAATGGGTATATATTTGTTTTTGTTAAGTTGCCTAATAATTATGCACAGTAATAGTCACCTGCACACACAGATATCCCCCTAAAATAGCTATAACTAAAAACAAACTAAAAACTACTTCCAAAACTATTCAGCTTTGATATTAATGAGTTTTTTGGGTTCATTGAGAACATGGTTGTTGTTCAATAATAAAATTAATCCTCAAAATACAACTTGCCTAATAATTCTGCACTCCCTGTATGTGTGCGTGTGTGCACATATAGAAGAATGGCATCTATGGAGCAAGTTTCTGAGAGGAAAGCGCTTGCTCTCCTGGAGGATCACTTTACTGCATTGAATGCATGGCTGGACCGCCGCATCGAAAAACTTCTCATTTCCCCCAACACCCAACGCAGAGACCTGACTCCTTCCCCGCATGGCCAAGTCATAACCGCTGAGAATGCGCAAGCGGGATTTGCGCTGAGGGACCAAGCTGACATCACTACTCACCTTTGGCGCCCCTTAATGGGTATAACAATCTGTCCCCTGCATGTGTCTGAGAGTGGAACGGAAGAGCGGGTTCATTCATCTATTGTCCCTCCGATAAAATTGCAGATGATGTTCCTTTATCTTCAGACCCCGAATAAACTGATAGTTCCGGGAGGTCCTTGTGAGATTAGTATTGTTACTTTAATATCTTGTACACATAAGCTTTTCAATGAGTTATCTAAATAGGTATTCCTAATTATAGACACAGTCTTCATTCATTGCCTTGGAGTTCCCTTTCCTCTAGTTGGTATTCTGGAGCACTTAGTTTGTATACTGGTCCTGCAGGGAGAGCTTAATAGTTTATCTTATAGTTGTAAGTCTCCTCTTCACACATAACTCAATATTAAACACAGATTTGCTCTGTCGGCGACCGAGATTGGGCGATCTGTCCAGACTCTTTATATCTTGTGAGGAGGTAATGGAAACTATAGTTATAAGTATGCTTCCCTCCCCTAAACTGATGCAGCACGCTACTGATATTTATATAAATATTCTTCTTCAAACCCCCCTTTTTACAGGGAACCCTGGTACCAGGTAGTCCAAATGAGGCTGCTGTTTTTCACTAGGGGCCGTGCTGCTGAGTTGTGGGGTACTTGACAGGGGGGAAGTTTTATTTGCACTTGAGAATGTTAGACTGTTCATATGTTATCTTTAATTAATACATTAACTTGTTAATAGCGTTGATGGTGCCATATGTATTTGTTTTCTTATTGATTATAGCTATTAGACCATTTATGGTCCTTGACTTAGTATTAACTTTTATTGGTGTCATCACAATGCCACAATTCTAGAGTGGTCTTAAAAACACTCCCATTTCAAGATCCTCTTTTTTCTAGCGACACAATACTCCCAGTAGCCTAAGAGTGGCTGTTATTTTTCACTTGGGAATACATTTTTGTGGTATTGGTGATTGGGAAATATATACGGTATATGGGACTAATCATATAGTTTTTTTTTTTTGCAACTCTAATACTAATTTTTTATATATCAAACCATCTTAATACGCCGGGCCCTATTGATATATACCCTAGTATTTCAACCCGTATTGACGCCCCCCCCCCACTTCACAAATCTTACTCATTGCGGACAGGGGGAACCCATTACCCAGCATTGGGTAGTCTCTGCCCATCCCAGGAAGCTTGATGCCTCCTCTCCCTCTTTCCCCATTGTTTTGTCTTCCCTTTCTTCCTCTCTCTTTGCTAGTGTCCTGGACAAGAATCCACGAACATACAGTATTGTTTGGAAAGAGAACGGGCTGTGTATGCATCCTAGACTTTAATGTGTGATATATAGCTATGCATATACCCTAACAATGTTCAAGTGGTGTGGTCCTAATTATAAACTTTACAATAGATTTGGGACAGGTCTTAATGTCCCTCATGACCATACTTGGACACTTTATATCTATGAATCGTGGTAAAGGGGAAGACGAAGTATTTTATTAGAAACAATTTAAGGTGCTGTACTAAATGTTATATTTTTCTTGTATATGCTACGCATCACTCGGGCTCTAGTTTTGTTTTATTTAAGGGAATATTTTCTATGAGCCATCCATGTATTGAATGTTTTATTTTCTATGTATATTTGTGATGCTTGCCTAAACACCTTAATACAAATTATTTGAACAATAAACCTATGTTTAAGGTTTCTTTTGTCATATTGTGGCGTTGCTGATACTGGATTTCTGATTCAGTGAGTATACTGCACTTATAATTACTGAGTGTATACAAACACAACATTGGAGTCCTTTCTTTTCCAGAGTCTTCTAGACTGATATTGAGTTGGTGGACTTCAAATTGGAGCAAGCGCCCCTCTAACCAAAACGTGTGTGCACATATGTATTTATGTGTTCATATGTGTATATACTGTATGTCTGTAAATACATACAGTATATACATATATACATATAAATACGTACATATACATCTTTAGACATGTACAGTATATGTATGTATCTCTATGTTAAAGCCCTTTGCCTGCCTTTTTATTCTAACACCTGATACCTCATATCTTTGAGTCCTTGTAACTTTTTTTTAAATAATTGTTATTAGATAGTGTTATTACGAGTATAACTGTACTTTGTAATGTATTTTCGGTGTGTTTTGTGATTTTTTTTTGTTTTGCAAAACAGTTAACCAGAGCTCTGAGGACGCTCTTTCCCGGCGTGCATTTACTTTAATTGTGCTCAATTGTTCGTGTTTACTTTCAACTTGAAATACAAGCGATAAATCCAACGCGCTCAAAGACCGACGATAAAGCCCTGCTAGCGCTCCCCTCATAATCTGGACCATAACTGGCATAAAATCTTGAAAGATTATACATTTTTCTAAGCAGTTAATGCAGGAAAGACCAAATGCATTTAATTTCTGATGCTACGTATATGAACATCATAAAGTGTGAATATATAATCTATCAATCTATCTATCTATCATCTATCATCTATTGTATTTTTATTGAAAAAACATTTCTTATGTCACATTTATTTTACCATTGAAACTAACACAAAGTGCATGCTAGTACATTAGTGGTTGGTGTGATAAAATCCCTCTGGCAGATAAGCAAACCACTCACAGAATAATGCCCTAAGTGTAAAACATTTCCCCCTAAGTATAGAAACCAAATAAAATACCAGCAAAAATATTATGCTTAAAAATGGCTGGTTTCTACTCACAGGGGTAATATATTAAAGTATGTGTTGGCCTGTGTTTCTATTTATTGGTTTTATATTGATTTATTAAAGCTTTTGTTTCATATTTTGTGTTCTGTTTTTCTTTTGAGTGCTGATACTGTGTTGATATGTAATTGTTATTAATCAGTGAAGAATTATATGACTCGATTTATCTTGCTTAATTTTCCTGTTGACATAATTTGCCCCTTACAGAAGCAACACACCTTTACTACGGAATTTCTTGTTTTATTTGGGGGTGTTTAAAGGGACACTGAACCCAAATTTTTTCTTTGGTGATTCAGATAGAGCATGAAATTTTAATCAACTTTCTAATTTACTCCTATTATCATTTTTTCT
This sequence comes from Bombina bombina, assembly GCF_027579735.1. Taxonomy (NCBI): domain Eukaryota; kingdom Metazoa; phylum Chordata; class Amphibia; order Anura; family Bombinatoridae; genus Bombina; species Bombina bombina. The sequence continues at coordinate 501,089,552 of NC_069500.1, forward strand.
TCCTTCTCTTTCTATCTTTATTTTAAAAGCAGGAATATAAATTTTAGGATTATGCTTATTGGAGGCTTACATTTATCCACCAATAAGCAAGTATAACCCAGATTCTCAACCAAAAATGGTTTGACTCCTATGCATCACATTCTTGCTTTTTTAAATAAAGATAGCAAGAGAACAAAGAAAAATTGATAATAGAAGTAAATTAGAAAGTTGCTTAAAGGGACACTGAACCCAATTTTTTTTCTTTTGTGATTCAGATAGAGCATGCAATTTTAAGCAACTTTCTAATTTACTCCTATTATCATTTTTTCTTCATTCTATTGCTATATTTATTTAAAAAAGAAGGCTAAGCTAAGCTTTTTTCTTGGTTCAGACTCTGGACAGCACTTTTTTATTGGTGGGTAAATTTATCCACCAATCAGCAAGGACAACCTAGGCATCTAAACTTACATTCTTGCATTTAAAATAAAGATAACAAGAGAATAAAGAAAATTTGATAATAGGAGTAAATTAGAAAGTTGCTTAAAATTTTATGCTCTATTTGAATCCCCAAAGAAATAATTTGGGTTCAGTGTCCCTTTAAGGCTCTATCTGAATTATGAAAGAAAAAAAATTGGATTTAGTGTCCCTTTAAGGCCATGTCAAATATCTGAAGAATATCTGCATTATATAGTTAAGAAACATAGTATAAGGATTTCAATTTTAGCTTTATTGTTCGCTAATTACCTGTATGTCAATGTCTTTAGATGAGCCCTTTTCAATTTCATCTAAATCGCAACCCACAATTACCATCTTTTATTAACAGCTCTTATTCATTATCAGTTTGGTGAATAATGGTTCTATACTTAACATGTGCCAGTCCTGTTTAACTAATTACAATCCAAATTGTCAATACTTATTGACACCTTTACATTTTTCACTTATTGAATTCCACAACTAAAAGGACTTGATGAACCCCCAACAAATTTTTTGAAATGAATATTGTTGTACCCCAAAGAGTGTGCAAATGTAACACCTGGAGAAAACCCACTGAAACTACCCACCCCTCTACTGGATAATGTTAGGAAGTAGTGTCACTAAACAGATACAAACACCACCTGCTCAATCAATTAAAGTTATAAAAAACTATTTTATACTATACCCAAATATTTTCTTTCATGATTAAGGTAGAGAATATAATTTTAAACAACATTCCAATTTACTTCTATTACCTAATTTGTTTCATTCTTTAGATATACTTTAAATGAAGAAATAGCAATGCACACAGTGAACCAATCAGAGGAGGCATCTATGTGCAGCTACCAATCAGCAGCTACTAAGCATATCTAGATATGCTTTTCAGCAAAGAATATCAAGAGAATGAAGCAAAATAGATAATAGAAGTAAATTTGAAAGTTGTTTATAATTGTATGCTCTGTCTAAATCATGAAATAAATATTTGGGTTTCATGTCCCTTTAACAAAAAAAAAAAAAAAAAAGCAAAATAATAAGACAAAAATCTCACATGCCCACATACTGATAAAACCCTTGTTCATATCCTTTCGAGAGACATAAGTACGTACTGTTTTGGATCACAACAGGTTAATTAATTACAAGCATTTCACCTATTAGCATCAGTACACACTATTTAAATATATCAATCAACATATAGACCCTTCAGCCAATGATGTCATTGCAAAAGCCCTAATATTGCGTGTCATTGATCCTGTGTATTTGAATTATGGTTAAAAATTTAGGAGATTAATGATGACAATAATAATTTTGTGTTGCTTTCAGGAAGTAAAATATTCTAGCTTGAGGTGTATTAACTGCATTATCATCTTGGTAAAACACACGTTAACGATAACGTACAAATTTCAGAAATTGTTACATACCAAAAACAAGCGTGAGATTACACTTAACCCCTTTATCCCTTCTGCCAGTACTAGTATCTCTACTGATAGGACTGGCAATCTTACAGGGCTCCTTGTGATTTTGGTCTTTGAAATAAGCCATAAAAAAGGTTAAATATAATAATAATTAATAAAACTGTTTAGGCATATACAACATTTTATTGTTTGTATTGAACAAACATCAGCATCTCATATACAAATACCTTTGTAAATTCTTTTTCCTAAAATACCTTGGTAAATTGCAAATAAAAACACGCAAGTTCATTTTTTTTTTGGTTGAAGTTGTTGATTGTGTAAAAATATTTGCATTTAAACGCTCATAAATACAAAATAAAGTCAGATTTTAGTATCACATCCAAAAGTACCAAATTTAGGAAATAAATGAAGTATTACATTTAATTTCTATGCCAATAAATCATAACACGTGTACATTTGTAATCGTTTTTCTTATTATAATATAGATAGATTATCAGATGAATAATAAAGGGGTAGAGTTACCTTAACTAATGCCATTTGTCTACATGCTAATACAAAGAAACATTCAATTTAGATGGAGGTCACCCAAACTTTAATCCATACGCACATTTTAATAAACATATCAACATTTTTGTAGATTAAAGGGACAGTGATTAATCTTGATTTTGATAGAACTTGTCATTGGCTCAGTCTATAGGCTCAATTTATCAATCAGCAGTTGCTGCTGAAGTTCAGAGGCCTATCATTTCAGGATCACCTGAAACCAAAGTGAAGGAGCAGCGGTTGTAACACCCCGGCTCCTTAACCTGTCTGCCATCTAAAAAGTGGCGTATTGAAATCATTCAAATCCTATTTGCCCTGCTAGTGACCTATTGGCCTCCAGTGACCAGTTGGTGGCACTGGTGAATGCTAATGCACTGTTAAATGCGGACAGTATATGTTGTCTACCCGCAGCAATGACCAGAGGATATCATTGGCTACAGCGTTATTATATGAAGCCCTACATTTCCAACTTGCTCCTAGTAGTGCATTGCAGCTTCTATTACTAAGGATAATATTAGAACAAAGTACATTTGATAATAGAAGTTGTATAAAATAGTATGCACCAGCTAGTGTTTCATGTCCCTTTTTCTTTCACCCTTCCTCAGGCATGTTCCTGAAAATGTTTTTTTTTTCTGTTTATCTTAATCTGTTTAATGATTAATGTTTTGATCACCTTTACTTGAATAGTTTATTTTGCTGATGTATTTTTTTGTATAGAATCTGTGAAAGTCTGTTGAAACTTCATGGTTATATAGTGTGATATGGTGTTGCGTCTAAACTATATTAAGTTTGGATGTTTAATATACAGTCACAAAAACTGTACAGGAAAATGTGAAAATAATATTGAAGTCCATAGGAAGCTTTTTTTTTCTTTTTAGGAAATTAGCATTTTATTGGGGTTAAGAAAAGGCTTGCGTTATGTGTAAAATAAGCTCCATTTATAACGGAATACATTTAAATTTTTTCTCTATTTTTATTGTTGCACCATACAAATTTACTTCTTGTAGATCCATTAGTAATGTTTTAATTCCTAAAACCTGGAGACACCCGAGAACAGAAAAATCATGGAGTGACTGGTTTGCTTCTTGTGAAATAATGACCCTCACAATTAGCATATGGTTACAGACCTCCTTGCTAAATTTCTCTACTTCAAGTATGTTTTATTTGTTAGCGTATAAGACAAAAAATAGTGCAAATTAAATCCAACTTTTCAGTTATTCTTTGTAGAATATGCATTATTATTTTTTCCTTAAAAACAGATAAAATAAACACCATCAGTTTTTATAATTAAAAATTGTGGATTATATAAAAAAAAGGTTTAGGTTTATTTTGCAACAGTTACTTACAATTTTCCAATTATTTGGCACCAAACCTGTTAACAATTGATGTCCATATTTATTGTACCTTAATATTGCAGTTAGTAAGATGTTCAAAACTAGGAAATACAGTTTTTCATTATCATGTTTCTCATTGCCTTTTTAACTTCTCTGTTACGTATGGTGTAAACTAAAGGATTTAGCAAAGGTATTACCACAGCATAGAAGATAGAAACAACCTTATCTATATTAAATGCATATTGTTTAGATGGACGAATATACATAAAAATAATTGTCCCATAAAAAGTCAAGACAACAGTCAAATGAGAAACACACGTTGAAAAGGCTTTCTTCCTCCCTGTACCGAATGGAAGTCTATAGATGGTCATAATAATACAGTAGTATGAAGTAATTGTCAGCAAAAAAGAATACAATATGATTATCCAGGCTATAGAATAGAAAATCTTATCTATTATAAAAATTTCAGTGCAGGAAATATTCAACAAGGGAATGAAATCACAAAAGAAATGATTAATAGTATTTGGACCACAGAACAAGAGTCTTGAACTTGGAATAACCAATAAAAAACTACTAAAAAATCCACAAAGCCAAGATAAAATGGAAAGTTGGTTACACAATTTACTTGTCATGAGAGAGTTGTATCGTAAAGGGTGACATATAGCCAAATATCTGTCATATGCCATAGCAGCAAGAAAGAATAGCTCTGTAAGCCCCAATGAAAAGAAGAAATAGATCTGGACAATGCAACCTGAATGAGATATTGTGTTTGTGTCCTCTGTAAAATCAACAAGCATTTTAGGGATTGTAACAGTTGTATACCAGATCTCAAGAAATGAAAAATGGCTCAAAAATACATACATAGGGCTCCTCTTGAGCTTTGGATCAAGGCTCACAGTTCCAATAATAAACACATTAGTGGTAACAGTCAAAATGTAGAAGCTTAGGAAAACCATAAAGAGCAGGACTTGTAGATTCTTATTGCTTGGAAATCCTATCAGGATAAACTCTGTCAGTTGACTTTGGTTTATGAGAGTCATATCATTATGTTGAATTATACCTTTAAGAATAAAATCAAATAAAGGTTTGAATGTTATGCATTACTTTTTCAAGATTTTATTTTGCTTTGAAAAATGCAGTGGTCAATAATTGTTTTACTTTAAACTAATTTCATAAATCATTTTAAATATAAAACATTTTATTTATGTTTACATTTTCCTGTTACTATTAATGTTGTAGTGTGTGTTTATGCACTTAAATGTTGGCAACACCAATTAAAAGGAATAAGAAAGTGCCAGTGAGGAAATATAAAAATACTAATGTAAAAAACTTTTGGGAAGGATTCATGAATTTGTCTAGGACAGCATAATACATAAATGGAACTATGGAACAACACTGAAGAACATGCATGTCCTTGGAAACAATTGGCCACGTGACTAGAGATACAGAATATATAATTGTCAAGCCTCCACATATATCCATACACTTATTTTATAAGGGGATTGAATTTAATTGTGATAGAAAGTTTGTGTTCTACATTTAAATTGGACTGTAGTCATACATTGCTAAATTATATCCAGAGCAGGAATGGAATACTGAGACCTAGCTGAATATATATGGTGAGCCAATGACAAGAGACAAATGTGTGTAGCCACAGATCTCTAGCTAGATCCCATTATTGCATTAATGCTGCTGCTATGCACATATGCTTTTCAACAAAGGAATAAAAACAGAACAATATACATTACTTTAATAGTGTCTTAAAAGGACATATTCTCTCTGAATCATGAAAGTTTAATTTTAATGAAATTAACATTTGATTATAATAGAATCCGTTTTCAAATCTCTCATTTTAAGTTACAGGTGTAAGGAATGGTTGTACTACTATAGAATTGGAAAACTATTGACTTTACAAACATATCTTACATTGCCCTTCTTGATATACTCTTGTTTCAATATTATTGAATATTTAGCTCTCTAATATGAACTGACATTTTGCTGAAATGGTAAAATGATTTCCCTTGCACACCTGCAAATATAAAATACATATATGACTGCAATATCATATAGAAATACATACCAATGATAACATAATAGTATATTCAGAAACATCAATCAATACAAACTTAAAATAGCAAATAGGCATTAGTTTGCTTTACGTGCAGATGATGTTTGCAATACTTGTAGATGTAGCATTATGGTACATTTCTCTTAAAACAAAACAAACAATATATACACGTATATTAAAAAGCTTATTACTGAGACAATTTAACACAGAACCAAGATGATTTAAGTCATTTGAATTATTCAATTCTATTTCCTTAATTCTTAGAAATTATACTTTTATATTCTTGCCTCAAATGCCTACACATTCCAATAAGAAAATGAAGAAAAGCAAATAGTGAGACCATAAGAAAAACCTGTAGAACAGATTGGATTGCAAAAGCAAAACATAACAATACCTTCGACAGTTGCTGCAACTCCCACTAATATGCTGCTAAAATTGAAGATGCTCAAACTAATATATAGATACAATGCTAAATGCAAATTAATGTGGGATTTCAACTTCCAGATTATTTTCCCAGCATTACAATCTCAGGAGAAATGGTTCATATTTTAAACATAATAGTAAAATATAAAAAGAACATTTGAAACTTTTAGTGGTGATAAAGGATACAGTAATTCCACTCACAATGCCATTTATTTTTATTTATGCAACAAAAATATGCACTGATGCCATGTTGCGCTACACTATTTTAATGCAAGGGTAAAAAAATCTAAAATATAAGGGCTCAATCCGATATAAATTGTCGCCTGCAAAAGCCGGCGACGCCAAAATCTGCACTGGTACCTAGAAGTTACGCTCGTATATTTCTGCCGTCGGCCGTAGTTTTTTTGGCCATAGACAGGTATACCAAACCAGCGCAGTTTGGTATCCAATATACAGCGTAAGGACTTACGTGGCGAAAATGGAGAAATCTTACTCCATTTTCACCTCGCCACAAAAAGCAGCCGTAAGAAGCCTTACGCTGATTATTGGAGCCCCGTAACTACCTAAACTACCTGCAAAATTAAACCTAACACCTAATGCATGCGCAATGTCTATCTACCTGTCAACCGCGATCCCCCGCCGCAATCCCTAATAAAGTATTTAACACCTAAACCGCCGCTCCCGGACCCCGCCGCCATCTACATAAACTAGCCCCCTACTGTGAGCCCCTAAAACCGCCACCATCTAACTGATCTATCCCCTAATGTGAACCCCTTACACCGCCGCCATCTACCTTATCTATCCCCTAATCTGACCCCTTACACCACCACCATCTACCTTATCTATCCCCTAATGTGAACCCCTTACACCGCCGCCACCTATATAAAAATTATTAACCCCTAATCTAATCCCCCTATACCGCCGCCAGCTATATTAATATTATTAACCCCTAATCTAATATCCCTAAAGTAATAAGCTCTATTACCAGCCCTTAAAAGGGCCTTTTGCAGGGCTTTGCCCCAAAGTAAACAGCTCTTTTGCCCTATAACCTGCCCTCAGAATTCTGAATGTTTGACCATGTGCAAAAATGTAATATATTCAAATGCAGGGATTTGCAACCTATGACTACACTTTTGGATTTAAAGACACTTTATATTTGCTAAAAGCATCAAGATTACTGATTGGGATCTGACGTATGTGCTGTTCTGTTTACTTCGTGAGATACAGTGCCTAATGGAAAAATTAGGTGTATCCTGTTTGGTGCCTTGATTTTTACATCACTCTGGGCTACTCTCTGTAGTGAGCTGGTGTTAAGGCTGTGAGAAGAGCCTGTGTGGATCCTATACACACTGGGACACCTGTGTTTGATGAGAATCGGGCGCAACGCTGATCTTTCAGTACCTATGTGTAAGTACTGATATTTGTTTGTTGTATAAACTATATACACCAATTTCAAGTGGACGCTTCTGTCTCCCACCTAGACGCTGCTCAGGACCAGCTGGGAGGAATCAGAAGATTTTTCTTGCTTATCATCGTGCATTGTGCTTTTGTGGAAAGCTTGGGAAGGACATCGTTTGGGACTTTCCTTTTGGGACTAATTACAAAGTTTCCATCTGAGTCCTTAAAACTTACACTTTATTTTGTGATCATCTTTGTCCTTTTATCAATTTATGTGGTATTAATTTAGATGTGTTATTAATTTAGATGTGTTTTATGTTAGGGCCCGTCACTATCAATTGTATTAAATAAATAAATGTTAGATTCATAATTTTAGAAAGAGTATTTTCAAATTGTTTATTTCATGTTTTTAAGCATTATAAAATACAATATATATTTTAATCATATGTGGTTTGTTTCACGTTTGTATTCACCACTAATTTAATTTAATCGAAGTATATGGGAATTAATTTTAACCCTTTGGTGTGAGGACCTATAAAAAACCTCTCTGCATTTGAATATATTAAATTTTTGCACATGGTCAAACATTCAGAATTCTGAGTTTATTTTAAAACCCCCTTTTTAATTGTTTACTTTAGCATCCACTTTGCGCACTTATATTTTATATTATATTTAAATTTTTGTCCTTTTGGAAGTAATATTGGGAATCTTCCTTATATATAGGTGTTTGTATTCAATTCATTTTGCGCTGGTCTCTAATTGTTTTATTTTCCTATAACCTGCCCTCCCTACACCGCCGCCACCTATATTAATAGTATTAACCCCTAATGTAAGCCCCTTACACCGCCGCCATCTATATTAAAATCATTAACCCCTAATTTAATCTACCTACCCCGCCGCAAGCTATATTATCTATATTAACCCTAAGTATATTATAGTTAATATAGTTATTACATTATATATATTAACTATATTAACCCTAATTATATTAGGGTTAATATAGTTACTATAGTATTTATATTAACTATATTAACTCTATCTAACCCTAACACCCCTAACTAAATTCTTATTAAATAAATCTAATTCATATTATAAACTAAAATATTCCTATTTAAATGTAAATACTTACCTATAAAATAAACCCTAATATAGCTACAATATAATTAATAATTACATTGTAGCTATGTTAGGGTTTATATTTATTTTACAGGTAAATTGTTAATTATTTTAACCAGGTATAATAGCTATTAAATAGTTATTAACTATTTAATAGCTACCTAGTTAAAATAATTATCCAATTACCTGTAAAATAAATTCTAACCTAAGTTACAAATACACCTACACTATCAATAAATTAAATAAACTACAAATATCTATCTAAAAATATAATTAAATAAACTAAACTAAATTACAAAAAAAAACCACTAAATTACAAAAAAAAAAAAAGATTACAGCAATTTTAAGCTAATTACACCTATTCTAAGCCCCCTAATAAAATAATAAAGTCCCCCAAAATAAAAAAAATCCCTACCCTATTCTAAATTATAAAATACCCAGCTCTGTACAAGCCCTTCAAAGGGCTTTTTGCAGGGTATTTACCCCAAGTTAACAGCTCTTTTGCCTGTAAAAAAAAAAGAACACAACACCCCCCCCAACATTACAACCCACCACCCACATACCCCTATTCTAAACCCACCCAAACCCCCCTTAAAAAAACCTAACACTACCCCCCTGAAGATCTCCCTACCTTGTCTTCACCCAACCGGGCCGAACTCCTCATCCGATCCGGGCGATGTCTTTATCCAAGCGGCAAAGAAGAAGTCTTCATCCCGGCGATGTCTTTATCCAAGCAGCAGCAAAGTCTTCTTCCATCCGGCAGCATCTTCCATCAAGCGGCATCTTCAATCTTCTTTCTTCACTCCTCCGACACGGAGCATCCATCCCATCCGACGACTGAACGACGAATGAGGTACCTTTAAATGACGTCATCCAAGATGACGTCCGTCGAATTCCGATTGGCTGATAGGATTCTATCAGCCAATCGGAATTAAGGTAGTAAAAATCTGATTGGCTGATTGAATCAGCCAATCAGATTGAGCTCGCATTCTATTGGCTGATCGGAACAGCCAATAGAATGCAAGCTCAATCTGATTGGCTGATTGGTTCAGCCAATCGGATTGAACTTGAATCTGATTGGCTGATTCAATCAGCCAATCAGATTTTTCCTACCTTAATTCCGGGATGGATGCTCCGCGTCGGAGGAGCAAAGAAAGAAGATTGAAGATGCCGTTTGATGGAAGATGCCGCCGGATGGAAGAAGACTTTGTTGCCGCTTGGATAAAGACATTGCTGGGATGAAGACTTCTTCTTTGCCGCTTGGATAAAGACATCGCCAGGATCGGATGAGGAGTTCAGCCCGGTTGGGTGAAGACAAGGTAGGGAGATTTTCAGGGGGGTAGTGTTAGGTTTTTTTAAGGGGGGTTTGGGTGGGTTTAGAATAGGGGTATGTGGGTGGTGGGTTGTAATGTTGGGGGGGGTGTTGTGTTCTTTTTTTTTACAGGCAAAAAAGCTGTTAACTTGGGGTAAATACCCTGCAAAATGCCCTTTGAAGGGCTGGTACAGAGCTGGGTATTTTATAATTTAGAATAGGGTAGGGAATTTTTTTATTTTGGGGGGCTTTATTATTTTATTAGGGGGCTTAGAATAGGTGTAATTAGCTTAAAATTGCTGTAATCTTTTTTTTTGTAATTTAGTGGGGGATTTTTTGTAATTTAGTTTAGTTTATTTAATTGTATTTTTAGATAGATATTTGTAGTTTATTTAATTTATTGATAGTGTAGGTGTATTTGTAACTTAGGTTAGGATTTATTTTACAGGTAATTGGGTAATTATTTTAACTAGGTAGCTATTAAATAGTTAATAACTATTTAATAGCTATTATACATAGCTAAAATAATTAATTTACCTGTAAAATAAATATAAACCCTAACATAGCTACAATGTAATTATTAATTATATTGTAGCTATCTTAGGGTTTATTTTATAGGTAAGTATTTACATTTAAATAGGAATATTTTAGTTTATAATATGAATTAGTTTTATTTAATAAGAATTTAGTTAGGGGTGTTAGGGTTAGATAGAGTTAATATAGTTAATATAAATACTATAGTAACTATATTAACTATATTAACCCTAATATAATTAGGGTTAATATAGTTAATATATATAATATAATAACTATATTAACTATAATATACTTAGGGTTAATATAGATAATATAGCTGGTGGCGGGGTAGGTAGATTAAATTAGGAGTTAATAATTTTAATATAGATGGCGGCGGTGTAAGGGGCTTACATTAGGGGTTAATACTATTAATATAGGTGGCGGCGGTGTAGGGAGGGCAGGTTATAGGGCAAAAGAGCTGTTTACTTTGGGGCAAAGCCCCGCAAAAGGCTCTTTTAAGGGATGGTAATAGAGATAATTATTTTAGGGAGATTAGATTAGGGGTTAATATAGATAATATAGCTGGTGGCGGGGTAGGAGCTCACATTAGGGGGTAGGTAACATAGATGGCGGCGGTGTTAGGGCTCACTTTAGGGGGTTATAGATTTAATATAGCTGGCGGCGGGGTCCGGGAGCGGCGGTTTAGGGGTTAATAACTTTATTAAGTGGCGGCGGGGTCCGGGAGCGGCGGTTTAGGGGTTAATACATTTTTTATTGTTAGGATAGTGAGGGGGGATAGCGGATAGAGGGTTAGACGTGTCGGGCTTACTTGGGGAGGCGTGTTAGACAGTACGAGAGATTTAGACTTTAGTCAGGTTTTGTAGGCGCTGGCATTTTCTAAAGCGCCGTAAGTCACTGGTGACTACAGAAATTTGTACTTGTGCAGATTTCTGGACATCGCTGGTTTATCCGACTTACGGCACTTTAGCAACTGCCGGTGGAGTTTATAGGATAGCTCGAGTTGCGAGCTGAAACTACGGGCGGCGGGGGTTCTCTCGCTTGCGCAGCAAACTACGCCGTATATTGGATCGCGCGCCAGGGCTCACCCTTTTATTACCCATATTGTCTTAAAAATTACATTAGTAAATGTAAGAATATTACTATTTTGTTAAAGCCTGTATTAAAATAAGATAATGAGTAAAAAGGTGAGGAAACCCCTTTGAATATAGTGACACAATACATAGGCCATTGGTCCTTGGATGTTAGCACTCACTTGATTAATTGTTTTGATGCTACTGATGTGCAGCATATTTGTATATTAAGCGAATCTCTGATGCACATGATGGGACTGATATAATTGGGTTTAGAACAGTTAGGTTTTTTTGTCCATTCCTGGAAAAGTTCTGTAGACAATCATAGACATTATATAGCCCAGTGGCACCATTTTTTTTCCATAGGAAACCTGAACTTCCTGTGTTTTCCTCTGGCGCAAAGGATTCTGGGAAATTATATACATTGTGGAGTTAACTTTCAATCATTTCCCAGAATCCTCTACTCCAATAAAAAAAATCACTGGTACTTTAGGTTTTCTGTGAAAAATAAGTAGCTGACCTATATTATAATCTATTTTGCATTTTGTGCAAAAATAGGTATATTGTGCTCTTGTATACTATGTTATAGCATTGTTTAGCAAGATAATTCTTGATACTCTATACATAAACACTTTTTTGTCTGACATAGGGTCAAGTTACGAGTGGAGCACAATCATTTGGGCGTGAGTGGTATCTGGTTTTCACGTTAGTTTGCATGCACATTAAGTTGCGCTTGTATTACAAGCGCAACTTAATGTGTATTACAAGCGCAACTTAGTAAATGCGAACGCATGAGCACAATAGGGATTTATGCTAGAATGATTACGATTACCTCAGAGCTCTGGTTAACTGTTTCATGAAACTAGATAGTTGCACAAAACACATCGAAACTACCTTACAAAGTACAATTACACTCATAATAACACCATCTATTAAAAATTATAAAAAAAAAATATTGCACAAAAAGTTAAAAGGGCTCAAAGATATGAGATCTCAGGCAAAATACTTTAACATTGAGATACAAACATATACATGTCTAAAGATGGATATGTATATATATATATATATATATATATATATATATATATATACACGTATATATATATATATATACACGTATATATATATATATATATATATATATATATATATATATAAAGATTTATGGAGAGAGAACATGTATGTATACATATGTATTTATGCATATATGTGTATATATGTATTTACAGAAGTACAGTGCCCACCACTAGTATTGTTAAATATGAGCAAAGAAGGCTGTGAAAATTTTTCTTTATTGATTAATATTTTGATCTTGTGTTAAAAAATATACACAAAAAGACAATGTTCTCATGGATATGAAACAATTGCAAACACATCACAGGTTTATAAAAAAAACACATTTTTTTTGTTAAATATATTATGGCACAATTATTGGCACCCTTTTAGTCAATACTTTGTGCTACCTCCCTTTGCCAAGATAACAGCTCTGAGTTTTCTCCTATAATGCCTGATAAGGTTAGATAATAAATTGCAAGTGATATGAGACCATTCATCCATACAGACAGTGCTACCTCATATTTATACCCATGTGAAAAAGGAAGTGATATTTGAACAATTTCCTGTTCCTATTCACCCAGGGGTACTAAAAAAAAATATATCAATGAGAATATACTTCAATTAAATTTATCCCATATGAATTCATAATGGTGGCAATAATTGTGGCACACATATATTTAACAAAGTTTCAGCTAGATTACAAGTTTTGCGTTAGAGGCTGTGCGGTGCTAACGAGCAGTTTATGCTCACCGATCACTTACAGACAGCGCTGGTATTACGGGTTTTTACAAACCAAACAAGAAGTGAGCGTTGAGCAAAATTTTGCACCTTACCGCACTCCAATACCAGCACTGCTTACACTAGCGGTGAACTGGTGTAACGTGCTCGTGCACGATATCCACATAGGGATCACCGGGGAGAGCCGGCTGAGAAAAAGTCTAACACCTGCAAAAAAGCAGAGTAAAACTCCTTAATGCAGCCCCATTGATTCCTATGGGGAAATACATTTTATGTCTACACCTAACACCCTAACATGAACCCCGAGTCTAAACACCCCTAATCTTATACTTATTAACCCCCAATCTGCCGCCCCCGACATCGCCGACACCTACATTATAATTATTAACCCCTAATCTGCCGCTTCTGACACCGCCGCCACCTACATTATACTCATAAACCCCTAATCTGCTACCCCCAACATCGCCGACACCTATATTATATTTATTAAACCCTACTCTGCCGCCCCCAATGTCACCGCCAGCTACCTACATTTATTAACCCCTAATCTGCCGTCCCCAACTTTGCCACCACTATTATAAACATATTAACCCCTAAACCGCCGCACTCCCACCTCACAAACATTAATTAAATATTATTAACCCCTAATCTGCCAGCCCTAACATCGCCGCCACCTACCTACATTTATTAACCCCTAATCTGCCGCCCCCAACGTCGCCGCCACTATATTATAGCTATTAACCCCTAAACCTAAGTATAACCCTAAACCTAACACCTCCTAACTTAAATATAATTAAAAGAAAATCGAAATAAATATTCCTATCATGGACTTCCGGTGGGCGGGATTACTGGATGGAAGCAAATGCAGGGAGCTCTGCATGTTTAAGCTACAAATACCGCTTATTTACCACTTTACATCGCCATCCAGCCCCCCATGTTACGTGTCTTGCTAGGAGACTCTGCAACGGTCATCGCTAGCCGACTTTTTGAAAGGGAAGGGCATTACACCTGCTCTAGCCCCCGGGAGCAATTTACGAAACCCTTGTGGTCCGCCATGCTGGCGCATCAGCTCAGCTAAGTCGAGCAATACTACAACTGATTACTTGGCAGATATGGATTTCCTGCCCGCCAACTCTGGAATAATGGAGTCGGAGTGTAACCCTGCTGCGCAGATAATAGCAGTCTTTATGCCAGCATTTAATCGCCTGATCCACAGCTATGGGAAACTGCTTGAAGCTGTTCATATCGCTGGGAAGCACGATCCTATACTAAAGTTTAAGGAGAACCTGCAAATCGGCTCTACAGTCCGAAACCTGCAAAATGTACTGCCCACTCACCCGCACGGGTCCGCTCTGCTTGCCGATCCCATTGTCCGTGATTGTGGCCCGGTTTGTCATGCGGAGGAGGGGTCACCCCCTGGGCGCTTACCATTTGAGAAACCCTGCGGCCCTGCGGGACTCGCTATGGACTGCCCTCTGAGCACTCTTTTAGCTACCTCGGCTCCCGCCCTATGCGTGTTGAGACAGGACATTGGGACACCACTTTTGCCTGACCTGCTGCAGCACCCTCCCTCTTTACCGGATGCCAAGACAGTCTCAAAGATTACCTGCTGTCCTGCCAGCATACCGATGCCCATAGCCGCCTCTACAGAGCAGAGCCGTACTGACACACTGCTGCAGCATGAGACAGATATGAGGGGCTCCTGCAGAAACTGTCTCTCACAAAAGCGCTATATTCATCTGAGAAACAGTTATATACCTCTAACCCGGGTTGGAATCGGGTGAACTGTTTATTTAATCTTAGCCACCCGCGGTCCTTTTAGACTACTGCCTGCAGATCATAGCAACCTTTTTATGAAAACTGGTAACTACAGGCAATAAGACTGAGTGGCTTAGGGATATCTCAGACAATTAACAACTACCTGTAGCCAAAAATACTTGTCTACTTTTGAACTGAATTCTGCATTTGACTATACGACACCTGGCAATTTTGATTAACCGTATATATTTGCTTAACTCTATCTAGTATATAGTTTTGTTAGACAGCATATACTTCATCTTGTTATAAACTTGGTTATGTGGTGCGCTGTGGTTGCATATATGTATTGTTTTGGCGCTACTATTTTTATTGCTTTTATTTCTGTTTACTTCCCAGCGACCTATCTACATCAGGTGGTAGGGGTCTTGTAGATGTGCGTGAGTACAATGCTATACTCATCACAGGCAGGATTTACTGATCAAAATATATCTCTGCAGACTGGTGGTTTCCCTTTTAGTATCTGTTTTAGTATCTGTAGATTATAATAGTCTGTCAGCCAACCGATGGCAACAAATGGGAGGGAGAATCTCACATAACTTCAAAATGCTACTTTTCTCCCTCTGATGCTCAGACTCTCTTAGAAATTAGCAGCTACTGGTTAACTCACATATGGCCCGGTTATCCCTAATAAAGTAGTCTCCTATCCTACTCCCAACTATCTTCTAGCAAATAAAAGTTTTTACAAGTGCTCATTTTAATCAACTCTTATAGGCTATTTCATGCTACATAGATTGGGCTCTCACATGTCATACATAGCTGTTCCTCCTTAACCAACTACCAGACCACTGTTTATTAAAAGCAAACTATTGGGCAATATAACCTACTATTAGATTCAGATATACCCCTACAATAGCACTCATATCAACTCATAGGATCAATAGTCTTATTAATTTAAAGGCATAAGGTTGCTTTCCTGGCAACACCAGGTAGCTTATATGCGGACCCCCCTCATATACGCATAATGGGGATGGCGTACCCCTGAATTCTCTGTGTCATCTGGGAAGATGTTTAATTTTCTTAGTATTCTGTTAATTTTTGTTTTGCTAGTACTTATTCTCCTGTAGTAAGAGTAACTATCTTTAAGTGTCTAATGTAAGTAATATTTTGTTATGTCATGTACTCTGACACCCAATGTATTAGAAGATACTTCCGCCACAATATAACTTGGCTTACATATATATACTCAATACTTATATAGATCCCATCTTACCCCCCTTTGAACCGCGTTTATTAATACCAATCCTCACTTATAAATAACTATATTATATCAGGTCTTATCCCACAAGAACTAGCCCATCTCTACAAAATGTTTATGTATGAGGCCTGCAAGCACTCTCAGGATTGTACCTTAACCTAATACTCACACAGTATTGCAATTCACGATGAACCTAAAACTCTAAATAAGTGGAGGTTTTCCACATTGGTTTCAAAGGGGGACATATATATATATACTTTCCGTGATAGAAGGTACTAGTTTACTTTATTTTAGTTTATTATTGTTTAGTTGTGCTAGGTTAGTGCTTAGTTGGGTTTTATTTAGTTTAGTTTAGTTCTGATGATATTATAAAATTTAGGGACATGGGTGCAACATAAGAAAATGCCTGAATAAGTTATATGTACCTCTAAATGCATAAGTGCCTTTCATCTTTCTCAAAAATACGCGAATACTGTATATCGATGCTTATAATGTAGCATTTAACCTAGAACTCTGATTGTAACTTGTTCTCTGTAATCTTACTCTGAGTGCATATGAATATGTTGTCTTGCTCCTATGTCTCTTCAATAAAAAGAATTTAAAAAAAAATATTCCTATCATTAACTAAATTATTCCTATTTAAAACTAAATAATTACCTATAAAATAAACCCTAAGCTAGCTACAATATAACTAATAGTTGCATTGTATCTATCTTAGGGTTTATTTTTATTTTACAGGCAAGTTTGTGTTTATTTTAACTAGGTAGAATAGTTATTAAATAGTTATTAACTATTTAATAACTACCTAGCTAAAATAAAGACAAATTGACCTGTAAAATAAAACTTAACCTAAGTTACACTAACACCTAACACTACACTATAATTAAATTAATTCCCTAATTAAATACACTTAAATACAATTAAATAAAATTAGCTAAAGTACAAAAAAAAACAAACACTTAATTACAGAAAATAATAAACAAATTTCAAGATTTTTAAACTAATTACACCTAATCCGACGCGGAGCATCCTCTTCATCCTATGGCTAACACTGAATGAAGGTTCCTTTAAATGACATCATCCAAGATTGAGAATTCTATCAGCCAATTGGAATTAAGGTAAAAAAAATCCTATTGGCTGATTCAATCAGCCAAGGGGATTGAGCTGGCATTCTATTGGCTGATTGGAACAGCCAATAGAATGCCAGCTCAATCTTATTGGCTGATTTAATCAGCCAATAGGATTAAACTTCAATCCTATTGGCTGATGGCATCAGCCAATAGGATTTTTTCTATCTTAATTCCGATTGGCTGATAGAATTCTATCAGCCAATCAGAATTGAAGGGAGGCCATCTTGGATGACGTCATTTAAAGGAACTTTCATTCATTATTAGCCGTAGGATGAAGAGGATGCTCCATGTCGGATGACTTGAAGATGGACCCGCTCCGCGCCGGATGGATGAAGATAGAAGATGCCGTCTGGATGAAGACTTCTGCCCATCTGGAGAACCACTTTGCCCGGCTTGGATGAAGACTTCTCCCGGCTTCGTTGAGGACTTTGGCCCGGTTGGATGAAGACTTCTCCCGGTAAGGTGATCTTCAAGGGGTTAGTGTTAGGTTTTTTTAAGGGGGTATTGGGTGGGTTTTAGAGTAAGGTTGGTTGTGTGGGTTTTAATGTTGGGGGGGATTTATAATTTTTTTTTACAGGTAAAAGAGCTGATTACTTTGGGGCAATGCACCGCAAAAGGCCCTTTTAAGAGCTATTTGTAATTTAGTGTAGGGTAGGGCTTTTTTTATTTTGGGGGGCTTTTTTATTTTGTTAGGGGGATTAGATTAGATGTAATTAGTTTAAAAATCTTGTAATTTGTTTATAATTTTCTGTAATTTAGTGGGGTTTTTTTGTACTTTAGCTAATTTTATTTAATTGTATTTAATTGTATTTAATTTAGGGAATTAATTGAATTATAGCGTAGTGTTAGGTGTTAGTGTAACTTAGGTTAGGTTTTATTTTACAGATCAATTTGTCTTTATTTTAGCTAGGTAGTTAATAAATAGTTAATAACTATTTAATAACTATTCTACCTAGTTAAAATAAATACAAACTTGCCTGTAATAAAAAAAAAAATAAACCCTAAGATAGATACAATGCAACTATTAGTTATATTGTAGCTATCTTAGGGTTTATTTTATAGGTAAGTATTTAGTTTTAAATAGGAATAATTTAGTTAATGATAGTAATTTTTATTTAGATTTATTTTAATTATATTTAAGTTAGGGGGTTTAGGGTTAGGGTTAGACTTAGATTTAGGGGTTAATAACTTTAGTAGAGTGGGGCGACATTGGGGCGTCAGATTAGGGGTTAATAAATGTATGTAGGTGTCGGCAATGTTAGGGACGGCAGATTAGGAATGAATAATATTTAACTAATGTTTGCGAGGCGGGAGTGCGGCGGTTTAGGGGATAATATATTTATTATAGTGGCGGTGATGTCCGGTTTGGCAGATTAGGGGTTAAAAAATATTTTTCTGTGTTTGCGATGTGGGAGGGCCTCGGTTTAAGGGTTAATAGGTAGGTTATGGGTGTTAGTGTACTTTTTAGCACTTTAGTTAAGAGTTTTATGCTACGGTGTTGTAGTGTAAAACTCTTAACTACTGACTTTAAAATGCGGTACCAGTCTTGACAGGAGAGGTTCTACTGCTCACTTTTTGGCAGACTCGTAATACCGGCGACATGCAAGTCACGTTGAAAAAAAAGGATACTCAATTTATGTAAGTGGATTTGCGGTATTTCCAAGTCTGGCCAAAAAAGTGAGCAGTACACCTGTACCTTCAAGACTCGTAATACCAGAAAGTCATTAAAAAGCAGTGTTAGGACTGGCTAACGCTGCTTTTTAAGACTAATGCAAAATTCGTAATCTAGGTGATAGTTTTTCTTTTTCTAAACCTGTGTTGTCATTGTTAGTTTTATATCCATGAGAGGAGATTATTTTGTGTTTTTTTAACAAAAGATCAACAGGTTAAATAATCTAGACAAATCAGAATAGAGGGCGCCACATAGTGCAGATCAGAAGGTAAATAATATAACATGCAAAGAGGACATAAGAATCCTACTCACAATAAGTAAAGCACAGATGTGCAAAACCAGCAATCCGGAACCACTCGTCGTCCGGTAGACCGATAGATGTTTATCACAAGGGTAGATCCTCGTCTCACCAGGGAGAGTCCAGGGATACTCAGGGATGTTTGAACAGAAGTCAGTCCACAATAAAGGAATCCAGCAATGACCAGTCTCACGCCTCAGGCAGCTGGAAGGGAGACTAGAGCAACTCCAAAAAAAAAAAAAGGGAGGTCAACAGTTCAAAGGATAAAGAGGTCGGCAGCAAGTGAGGAGATGGTTAAATCTTAAAATTTATTTAAAATGATAAAAACAAAAGCAACGCGTTTCTCAGTGTAACACACTGTTTCATCAGGCTGTATCAGGATACAGCCTGATGAAACAGTGTGTTACACTGAGAAACGCGTTGCTTTTGTTTTTATCATTTTAAATAAATTTTAAGATTTAACCATCTCCTCACTTGCTGCCGACCTCTTTATCCTTTGAACTGTTGACCTCCCTTTTTTTTTTTTTTTTTGGAGTTGCTCTAGTCTCCCTTCCAGCTGCCTGAGGCGTGAGACTGGTCATTGCTGGATTCCTTTATTGTGGACTGACTTCTGTTCAAACATCCCTGAGTATCCCTGGACTCTCCCTGGTGAGACGAGGATCTACCCTTGTGATAAACATCTATCGGTCTACCGGACGACGAGTGGTTCCGGATTGCTGGTTTTGCACATCTGTGCTTTACTTATTGTGAGTAGGATTCTTATGTCCTCTTTGCATGTTATATTATTTACCTTCTGATCTGCACTATGTGGCGCCCTCTATTCTGATTTGTCTAGATCCTTTTCACTTGTGTCGTGGCGTGACACCCTAGAGGAGCGGCCCTTCCATCCGGATTTTTCACTTCTGGAACCTTACGCTACGGACATCAAGGACTTTCCCTTCCTATGCCATTCCATACTGGACTGATTGTTTGTATATCATAGTTATCATACTGTGTATATTACTGTCTTTAGCTAATTATTGACATATATATCAGATTCTATCACCAGTTATTGTTTGTCACTCCTAGGCGCCTCTTTTTAGTACTATAGTGACACAAGTTGTCACTACAGTACTTGTTTGCTTAGGTTAAATAATAAAGTCATTTTTTCACAGCCTTCTTTGCTCATAAAAGCTTACTTCTAGTGCAGTTAACGCTTGAGCGGGCTCCACTTGTAATCTGGCTTAAATAAGATACTGCGCACAATAAAGTAATGTGTTAATCCATAATTTGTATAAATTATAGTATACTATGCACATTTATTTCTATGCTGGTAAAACTGTGCCTTCTTTTTAGGACTCTGGGTTTGCTAGATGCTATAAGAAATCTTTGTAGAACTATAAGGCCCCTGGCAGAATTCTCCAAGGGCAGTTTTTACTCCTCAAAGGGGTGTTCTCTGCATTTAAATATGAGAGGATTATGCATACATTATAATAGGGCTCCCAAAAAGTATTTTAAAAATGGTATGAAACAAATTATTATATTATTATTATTATACATTATACAATGGTAATGGGAGGTGATAAAAGATCAGATGAGTTGCCAACTGTTTCACCTTACATGAAAGTAAGTTGCAGGTAAACTCATGAGCATAAATGCTAATATTGAAATACAACTGCAAATGCAGCAAAATAGTACTTTAAACGTGTAACAAATTGTATTGCAAAAAGTGCATTTTAGGAAAAATGTAAACATGTCCTAGATTACAAGTGGAGCTAAAAAATGTTAGCATTGTTAAGTGCTAACACCGCTCAAGTTAAACCAATAGAGCTCTTATACTTTCATGCTAACATCTGGAGCTTGGATAGTACACCACACTAAATCCCTCACCTCATAAACTTCTATGAAGAGTGCTACAATATTCAGAGTGTGGTTTTTACTGGAGCACTACCACAAAGATCCGGCGGTAAGCAGAAGCCTTAGGAGAGACTTTTTTAATGAATATTTTGGACACTGCTTTATCTGATGCAGAGCAAAGTGTCCTTAATAAGGGACTGACATTTAGTCCAAATTAAGACTGTTATTTTTTTTTCAACTACAAATTGATTTATTTAGATTTTTTAGAAATGTAAAGTCCTTTTTCTCTAAAAAAAATATATATATTGCTAATAAACATGATGTTATTGTATGTCAGGATTTAAGGTTGCAATACCTTGACCTTAGGAATAGTAATAAGTTTGTTCCAAAGTGAAATACAATATAGGTGTATAGTTTTAAGGATATATAACTTAGATCCACATGGAATTTTCCAAATTTGGTGATTGAAGTGGTTTCTTGCCTCAAAATAAAAACAAAAAATATATAGTGAAGTATAGTTTGAATAGTGATAATTGACACAGTGATCCCGCCAAGGGGTTACTCACTTTTTTTGGAGCCACCCAGGCTCTGGAGTAGATGCACACTTGGTTTTATACTGGCAGGTACCCAGTATAACTCCAATCACAGACCACTGTTTAGAAAAGTAACATTTATTTTAAAACATTAAAAAGCATAAAAATCCACACATTTACCAACATAAACAAAAGCCTTGTGATTTTTCTTCCTTGAAAAAGCTGCATGTCTATGGCAAAACGTATGTTGGAATGTCATAGCCACGCCCCTACCATCGGTTACTAGGACAGGTATTGCGAGTGTCAAAAGCATAGCAGAATTGAGCATAGCAGGTCCTGCCCTCTATCCGCATCCATTTGAACAGGATTTTGTGATTTTTTGCCCACTTACCAGTTTATGTGCACAGCTATCCGAGTGACTTTGTTTATGGTTGTAAATTTGTGGCTTTTTATGCTTTTTAATGTTTTTAAAATAAATGTTACTTTTGGTCTGCGATTGGAGTTATTCTGGGTACATGGGTCTGGCTTTAGAGAGTGTATCTCTCATTTTTTAACAGCTTGCTCAAACAGACAATTAGACTTATAATATGTGTCTAAAGATGGAGTGAGAGTGGGACGCTACATAATAGATATTTGCATGTAATCATAGAAGGAAGGTTAACGTTAATATAGTTCCTGCTATAGAAGGAGCTTAAGACAGAGAGGGTTGTGGATGCATCATATGTTCCTACTGGCAGTACTATAACCAAATAACAAGGGATACAGAAGCACAACGCTACAATACTTAATCACTGTTCCCAGTGGGATTATAATTTATCCACTGCCATCTACTCTTAGTACCTCTGTTACATGCTGTCTGTTAGTCACTTAGCTTGGCTTTTTCCTTCAACTACATATTGCATCCAAGCACAATATTAGCCTCCCTATCCTTATAGGAGCCTCCTAATATTTATGCACACAATTTAGATGTTATATTTAATTCTGTAGAGTTTAAGTGTTTTTAATGTATGATTGTATAGAGATCCAACCAATAAAAATAAGGAATACATGGCTATTTTGTAATTTCCCTACTTTGTATCCTTGTTTCATTTAATAATCTACCTTAGATTTTAAGTTAGGGGTAAACTCTTTTTTTTTTTTTTTTACATACTGTATCTTGTAACTCATCTTTCAGACATAGGAACTAGTAAGATCAGTAAACAGCAATTCATAGGAGAAAAGAATAATGGATGTTTCCCTTGCTTGAATTGTTCGAACTGCAATAGTATGATTAAAGGGGTATGTTTTACTCATCCCAATACAGGGAAGAAAGAAAGGGGGTGGAGGTTTTTAAGTATTTAAGGGCTGATGCCGGAAACATTGTTGAAGAGCTTTTTTAGAGCTATTATCTTCTTTTGGACTAATTGTCATTGGGGGTTTGGTGTGGAAACCTTATATAGCATATAGCTTACACTCAGGACAATTATAAACTGGTGCTGGATATCGCTGTCTGCTGCACTACGCCAAAGATGCATTAAAAGTAGAAATAGTTTTCTTCTTTACAGTATAAAATACTATTATCATATATTTATATTTATAAAAATATTTATATATTTTTTAAGGGATATGGTATATGGCAAAGTGTTGTGTATAAGTATGTGAGTGTATCTGTTTTTGTGTCTATGTATCTGCGTGTATGTATATATGTTTGTGTACATACATAGGTACACATACATACATACATACACACACACATATATATATCTATATATATATACATATACATACTGTGCATACCTACAAATGCACATGCACACACACACATACATATACCCCTTTGAGTGATTCCCTGTTTAACTCCTTGTCATCCCTTTAAATCCCTTTTTTTTATTTTGTATAAATCTTTGATTGAGGTTTTGCTAAAGAAAACAGAAAAAAACAAAAAACAAAAATGTTCTTAATTTACAAACAATACAATGACAAGAGTAAGGACAAGCAACAAGATGGATAATCTAGCGAGAGCTTCTGAAACCTATATTTTGTAATTTTATAAACTTATGTAAAAGACTACTTAGCTGGCTTCCCACAGGCCAAGTGATTTATGTAATCCTGATGATGTATGGTAGTCACCTCAAAGACCCAAGAGAGACTAATGACACTTAGTAATAAGATTAATAACAATTAGGTGGTTAGTGTACTGACCTCTTATGGGCCATCTAATATTTTATGATAGCTCTCCCATGATAACCACATGTAACTGAGATAAATAGGGTATATCAGCGGGTAAACACTGCTCCAAAATTTGTAGTATAGCTAACTAATGACATCAATACTTTGCATAAGAATAGTTGTTCTATCTTGTTAGGGAGGAAAATTCTTGTTTAAAAAAAAAAAACAACAGTTAATTCAGTAGGCGATATTTGCTAGGGTTGAGATATATGACTAGCATCTGAGCAATCCTAAGTGTTAGTGCCATATATGAAGGTCAAGAGGGTAAAAGAATATCTCTACAGTATTACCTATATGATATAGGCTATCAGAGAATGGTAATAGAACAATATGAGTTAAGATTTATGCCTGCTATAGAGAAACATTATAGATATCTCAGTTTCTCATTCTGATGTTCTAAATCTCCCTCTATCTATACCACTATATGTTAACACCAGATTAATTCCTCTCTTTAGTGTATACAGGTATATCTCCCTAAGTAAAGCAAATCAAAGAAAAGTTATATGTTGTTGTAGAACATAGAAATTGGCATAATGATCTGTAAACCTGATTTGGGAGAGAGGAGGTTAATCAAACAGATTTGCAGTGTATATTAGACAATTATTAGAACAGATGCCTTATATATAGCAGGCACACTGTGGGTACAAGGAAAATATATAGAAAAACAAATAATAAGTGAACAAAAAGAAATTGCTTGGGGAATTACTCGGCACTCAAACTTTCAACACTTTTTACTTTAACTTCAGAACAATGAACAATACATTAACAAATGTATGAGAAGGGAGACCTCTGAGCCAGAGATAATGAACATATATATAGAATTAACACTCCTGTTAACTGTGAAAACAGGACAAACAGAACAGTTAAGTTAGTTATTTTGTCAGGCATATATTTACCTCCTCGCCATTAGTGAATTAATGTTTCACCCCACTCCAGTTGAAGTAGATGTTTTTGGAGTGATCAGGTATGTCTGGATCAAATCAGTCCCGTTTACAGGACATAGAGCATTCAATGTGTTCCCATGGCGAGGCAGACAAAGACCCTGTAACAGTTCTGCTGCTATGTGTGTCCTGTACCTCTCTGGGTTCCGCCATCTTTGTGACATGATTTGTCAGGGATCGCCATCTGTTCCGGCACTAGGAGACAGGAGAGGCCCGGGGTCAGCCACATCTCCCTGAAGCAACACCAAGGCCAAATTTCCATCCCAAGTTCAGATGCGGTGAGTTGGACAAGGTTTAGTTAGTTGGTTTATACAAGAGCTAGCTGCAGCCACACTCTAGTCTTGTTGGAGCTCCAGCAGCGAGGTAGCATATATATAAATTGTCGAGATCATGTTCTGAACGGGGTGTGACAGACATGGACCCAGGTATATTAGGAATCCTTTACCTACAATTGAGCTTCTGTTTCCCTTCAGCCAGAATTCTCTAGGTAGGGTGATCTGTGCAACCGTTGTCCCCTTTAATTAGTTGTCAGCTGGTGTAGAGGGCTCCTGATCTGTAGTTGTTAGTGTTGAGTGATCCATCTTTCCCCGCTGCACAAGTGATTCCAGATGTTCGAAGTTGCAGGTCATTTGTTGGCCTAACTTGCTGAGAAGGGTGTGAAGCTCTGCGTTGAATTCCTCCCTGTTATATGTAGCCATACTGAACTATTTTACCCCCGTTCTCGGGGGGAGGGGGGAAGTGTTGTGTGTCATGGTAGGCCATTGTCTAGTATTGACTGTGCTTAAATCTGATCTGGGAGATCCCTATCATAAAAATATTTATATACACCTGCTCAGCAAGTAGTTAGAAGACCGATGAAGGGTCTGTGGTTGTTGGATCCTGCAGGATTAGGATGATGTTCAGTAAAATATTTGTATCACTCCCAGAGCTACCAAGAAGTGCAACTTATCATGGTCGCTGGCTAGACACGCCCCCCTAAATCACTTTTTAAACATTTATTTTTATAAAAATGTATATTTGACTTTTAATATATATAAAGAGGAGTGAAATAAATTAATTTAATAGTTTTTTTTTATGTATTTGTATGTGTTTTTATATACTTTTATTGTAGCCCTAAAGCTTTATTTTAGGTGTCCAATCATGCTTTTTTTTAGCTATGTTAAATTGCTCAAATTACAGGCCGCACATCTATTGAAAGTATAGGGGACACTGAAAAGAAACGAATGGCAGCCATGTTAATATTCTCTGTTAATTATTTTTTATCATGGACTTGTAATACCATATTTTGTGCTATTTTTAGTGTGGGCCTGCGATAAAGATAGCACACTCTTCTATTGAAAGTACTCAGGAAAAAAAATGAAGGCACACAGTACAAATCTTAATAAAACTGCACTGCTCATACAAAAATGGCTGTGGCATTCATACTTATAATTATGAAATTAAAAGGGTATTGTTTTCTTATTGTAAAATTAGTTTTCCAGCCATTTCTAGTGGGTTTCACTGGGGTGTTCCATGAACAAAGCAGAGAAGTTCTCTGCCAGGTAAGATGTATTGTTTAAACATTTCCCCCTGCAGATCATTTTTTATCTTGATAACTGAAAGGCTGCAAAATACACAAAACACAGTCTCAGTCTAAAATGATCCCTGGGCTTGTGAGATTCTATAATAATGCTTGCCAGCCCTTCTATTTCCCTGGTGGAATTATATAAAGCCACTTTATACCCGGAAAACAGGGTGTCTCGCTAAGGGGCGTATACTGCATTTTCGTATACGGAGGAGATGCATACATTACAAAAGTGCACAATAAAATGCGTAATTTAAAAATTAGACAAATCTAATAATTTAACCATTCAAACAAAAATACACAGGAATAAATTGTATTGTTAAGAAGCATCAAAAATCGTAACACAATTTATAAAAAAAAAAAGTAACATTTGTATGTAAATTACACAGGAATAGAGCGTATTAAATATGTGTAGCGTAAATTGTAATTTAAGTACACTGGATCAAAAATCACAAAGAAATTTGTATTCATAAACAAAATAGAAAGCATCATTTTTGTGTTTTCATAAAACGGGCTGAACAAAGACTGAACATGGGAGTGTGTCAAATTTTCTCTCAAATCCCTTCATAATTCTAGAAATATTTTCGCACTACATTTCTTACTGTTCTTTCTTGCCAGTTAAAAGGTGGCAAGTTTTCACTAAAATATTTAAAACACTAATTACTCTGAAAGTAAAACCTATGCATACGAAAATTACAGCATATTTAAGAAACAATGCACTGACAACAGCATTATTTATTTTGTACTAGGTGTAATATTTATTTTTAAAAACATACCGGTATCCCCCTCTGTACCTCACCCTCCAATGCAAACTTCTACCTAGCAAAGAGCTCTCATTATTTGTATGGGAGACATCTAATTGCCACTCTTATTATTTGTATGGGACATATGCCGCCACTCTTATTATTTGTATGGGACACATCCCGCCACTCTTATTATTTGTATGGGAGACATCTCGCCACTCTTATTATTTGTCTGGGAGACATCTCGCCACTCTCATTATTTGTATGGGAGACATCTCGCCACTCTTATTATTTGTATGGGACACATCCCGCCACTCTTATTATTTGTATGGGAGACATCTCGCCACTCTTATTATTTGTCTGGGAGACATCTCGCCACTCTCATTATTTGTATGGGAGATATCTCGCCACTCTTATTATTTGTATGGGACACATCCCGCCACTCTTATTATTTGTATGGGAGACATCTCGCCACTCTTATTATTTGTCTGGGAGACATCTCGCCACTCTTATTATTTGTATGGGACACATCCCGCCACTCTTATTATTTGTATGGGAGACATCTCGCCACTCTCATTATTTGTATGGGAGACATCTCGCCACTCTCATTATTTGTATGGGAGGGATTTCGCCACTCATAGGGACAGCCCCTTTGATTTATATAATTTCATTAGGGCTGCCGCTGTGAGTGTTGGCATGAAAAACCACACATAGATTTTTACATTTTATATAATTTGTCACTTAGTGTTGGTGAGGTTTTTCAGAAACCATCAAGCAAATTTTAGATAATCTGTAACAAGTACTTAGCACTGCTGGTCCTTAAAAATAAT
The DNA here is from genome assembly GCF_027579735.1 of Bombina bombina. Taxonomy (NCBI): domain Eukaryota; kingdom Metazoa; phylum Chordata; class Amphibia; order Anura; family Bombinatoridae; genus Bombina; species Bombina bombina. The sequence goes on from NC_069500.1 coordinate 501,117,780, forward strand.
AGATCAATTATTCTACCAATAACATTATCCTATTTACATTTTGTGTCTGTTTAAAGGTTATTTCAACTCTAGAAACCACCACAATGACTACTTTCTGAGACTTCTTGGGAACCAAAAAAAATGTTAAGGAATAATTAATATAAGGATGCTCCTTCAGTTTCACCCACTTATTATTCATTTTGCTTTCTCTGGCCTGTCTAAATTTAAAGGACCATTTTGCATTGAAGAACATATGTACTGTGGTTTAGCTGGATTTTATGTGGACTATGACTTTTTTTTACATTTCCAGATAAACCTCTAACAGGAAACTATAAAAAAGAACTATACAGTTATATCTACCCTTACACACTTTCTAACCTCCAGTAGCAACACATGTAGGAATCTATAATAATACATTTTTAATAAGTAAAGCCTAATAGGGTAATGTGCTAGCTGTATGACAAACCTTAATTGACCTTCACTGTTTTTCTGATTCTTATTTTTTTAAATGTTTTATTTAGAAAGTGGAAACAAATGTATTCAGCAATAAAAATGTGCAAATAACATAGACAGGGCAGTAAAAATACACATTTAAGCAAAAGATCATGAAAATAAGAATAGGAGTGCTTGGCGTTTTGAGCAATTGAACAGCAATCCTAGTATGCATAACAATGTACAAAGTGAATAACAGAAAAAGGTTCTTACATATACATCTAAAGTGAAATGTTTGAAACAAAGGTGGGGGAGTAAACAAGCTAGGTAACAGGGAAGCCTGAAATAAGAAATAACTTGTTATATTTAGTATAACTTGTTTTGTAAGATGAAAGGGAAAAGGAAATCGTTTTGAAACAGCTACAAAGCAAATTATATAAAAGTTCTGAAAAAGAATCCCCATCTAATAAAAAACTTAAGCTTGGGAGGAAATACAGTATTCAGTAGGGCACAATATTCTGTCTAAGAAAAAGGCCAAAATAATGTTGGAATAGCTCAAAAACAAAAAATCTATTGCTAAGGGACATAAACAATACTAACATACAGGTAGATTACGAGTTATGTGCGCTATAGGGTAATTTAACGAACGCAACAAAAGTTGCGTTATTTCACGCTCTATAGCGCAGCCATTACAAGTTTTGAAACAGCTGGCTTGTGCGCACGATATGGTTGCGTTGAGCTCCATACCGCACAAAATACAAGTGCTGTTTTGACATGCTTGTGCACGCTTTCCCTATAGACATCAATGGGGAGAACGGGTTAGAAAAAAAACTAACACCTGCGATCGTGGAACGAAAAGCTCCGTAACGCAGCCCCATTGATGTCTATGGGGGAAAAAAAAGTAACGTTTAAATCTAACACTCTAACATAAACCCTAAGTCTAAACACCCCTAATCTGCTGCCCCGACATCACCAACACCTACATAATGTTATTAACCCCTAATTTGCTGCTACCAATATCACTGCCACCTAAATAAATCTATTAACCCCTAATCTGCCGCCCCCCATATCGCTGCCACTATACTAAAGTTATTAACCCCTATTCCCTCATACCCCAACATCGCCCACACTATAATAAATCTATTAACCCCTATTCCACCACTCCCTGACATCGCCGCCACTAAATAAAGCTATTAACTCCTAAACCTCTGGCCTCCCACATCACTACCACTAAATAAACCTATTAACCCTTAAACCGACAGCCCCCCACATCGCAACAACCTAAATTAAAATATTAACCTTTAAACCTAACCATAACCCTAACCCTAAACCTAACACCCCCTAACTTTAACATAATTAAAATAGAGCTAAATAAAACTTACAATTATTAACTAAATAATACCTTTTTTTTTTTATATATATTTTTTTATTGAGGCAAACAATCAGAATTACAAACAAGAAATGAAGGGCAACATCTCAGAAACACTTATACAAATCAACAACCTCACAAATTAGTATATTCTAAATCAGAGCTTTAAATAAATCATGGTATTGCCATTCATCAATGCCTCTATTTTAAGGAGATTAAGCTTTCTGACGTCTTCAATGAGATAGATCCACTCATGGGATCTGGTGGCTGGTCCTAATCTGAAGACTTGTTTCCCGACTTCAAAGAGTCTGTTTCAATGCTTAGAAGTACAGATGAATTACAAATTTAGTCTTATCTTAGATGAACAACATGAGAACGTTGTAAACTTTTAAACAAAACATAATACTCAAGGTGAATTGCGTGTAAGGAGAGGTACCCAAAGAACCTTTCTCGGGGAAGAAGGGGGAAAGAGAGATAGAGAAGGAAGAGAGAAAAAAAAAAGGAAAAGAGGGGGAGAAGCCTAGAGGGGGATAAGTGTGGAGCATGGAGGAGGAACCAGGGGTTCCAGGGGATATGGGAAGGAAATGTCTGATCTCAACCGTCCAGACTAACAGAAAATATTATGAGTCATCTAGCCGTCTGGTAGTCGAGGAGTTTGTTCCAGATTAATTCCCCCCCCCTTTTTTCTTTTTTATAATCATCCCATAAATACCAGATCAAACAGAATAGATCATATCGTCCTTCGACTCTCAGCGAGTACTCCTCCATTATCTGAATATAGTCAAGGGTCTCCAACACTGGGGCCAGAGTCAGAGCTGTATTTCTTGTCCATTGTCTCGCTATAACAAGTTTAGCCGCCAGGAGAATGATTATACAAAGTGATCGTATTGAATGAGGGAGGTCCTGCAAACCAAGGTGGAAAAGCGCCATATCACCCGTAAGACGGCTAATCAAGCGTAAGTTTATAAGTAAGTCTGCCACCTGAGTCCAGAAGGTCTCCAGTCTAGGACATTCCCACCAAACATGCAAGTGCGTGCCCCTCTGTGTACACCCCCTCCAGCATTCCGCTGGGTGGGAAGGGAATATTCTATGCAACCTGGTCGGGACCCAGTACCACCTAAGTAGAATTTTAATAAATAGTTCAAACAAGTTGGAGCAGCGGGCCACTGCACTCACATCCTGGAGAGCACGCTGCCAAGCCCCCTTAGAAGACACGACCTCTAGGTCCCCCTCCCAGTCTCTGGTAGACTGAGTCTTAATGAAGTAGAAGGAGTCAAGTAGTAGCTTGTAATGAAACAATAGAGCACCACGTAGACATCTACCTGTCAGCCATCTCCGCTCCCATTTGGTGAGAACTCGCGTGTTTGATTTATGAAATCCCCAGGACAAGAGAAGTGAGACCAAGCGAAGATACTCAAAGTGCAGTTCTTTGGGGAAGTCATCTGTTGGGTAAGCGCGGGGTGGCACTGCGAGAACATCTCCCCTATAAAGATCCGAAATCAGTCTGATAACCAGGGCTTCCCATTTTTTGGGATGGGACTCAGGAAGGCAGTGCATTAAAGCCTTTATTGAATATATTGGGGAGGGGTGTGGCACAACCAAATCATGGGATCTTAGTTCCCTCCAACATCTCAAGCATGTTTTGATAATACGACTATGGATTCCACTCAAGATCTCAGCATGATCCGGGATCCAGATGAGATCAGCCAACTCAACTCCAGAAGGCAGTGAGCCCTGTTCTATCTGAAACCAGCGGGAGGTACAATCTTGGACCCCCCCATGCTGTGATATGCGAAAGCATAGCTGCCTTATAGTAATTAGTGATATTGAGCGCAGAGATGCCCCCGCATCTTTTTGGTTTTTGTATTTGAGCTAGAGACAGCCTCGCATGGCGGTCTTTCCAAATATACTTGGTGAAAACAGACTGGAAGTGGTTAAGAAGATATGCAGGCACCGTGACGGGAAGACACCTAAAAAGGTAAGTCAGCCTCAGGAGCAGGAGCATCTTCAGGGCCGCAAACCTACCCGTCCAAGACACCTCCGAGACTTTCCATTCAGCAATGGTCTGCTGAAAGTCTTTAAGAAGGGGCCCATAGTTGGTATCTACAATTTTTTTGGGGTCATGAGAGAGTATTATACAGGGAGTGCAGAATTATTAGGCAAGTTGTATTTTTGAGGATTAATTTTATTATTGAACAACAACCATGTTCTCAATGAACCCAAAAAACTCATTAATATCAAAGCTGAATATTTTTGGAAGTAGTTTTTAGTTTGTTTTTAGTTTTAGCTATTTTAGGGGGATATCTGTGTGTGCAGGTGACTATTACTGTGCATAATATTTTTGGAAGTAGTTTTTAGTTTGTTTTTAGTTTTAGCTATTTTAGGGGGATATCTGTGTGTGCAGGTGACTATTACTGTGCATAATTATTAGGCAACTTAACAAAAAACAAATATATACCCATTTCAATTATTTATTTTTACCAGTGAAACCAATATAACATCTCAACATTCACAGATATACATTTTTGACATTCAAAAACAAAACAAAAACAAATCAGTGACCAATATAGCCACCTTTCTTTGCAAGGACACTCAAAAGCCTGCCATCCATGGATTCTGTCAGTGTTTTGATCTGTTCACCATCAACATTGCGTGCAGCAGCAACCACAGCCTCCCAGACACTGTTCAGAGAGGTGTACTGTTTTCCCTCCTTGTAAATCTCACATTTGATGATGGACCACAGGTTCTCAATGGGGTTCAGATCAGGTGAACAAGGAGGCCATGTCATTAGATTTTCTTCTTTTATACCCTTTCTTGCCAGCCACGCTGTGGAGTACTTGGACGCGTCTGATGGAGCATTGTCCTGCATGAAAATCATGTTTTTCTTGAAGGATGCAGACTTCTTCCTGTACCACTGCTTAAAGAAGGTGTCTTCCAGAAACTGGCAGTAGGACTGGGAGTTGAGCTTGACTCCATCTTCAACCCGAAAAGGCCCCACAAGCTCATCTTTGATGATACCAGCCCAAACCAGTACTCCACCTCCACCTTGCTGGCGTCTGAGTCGGACTGGAGCTCTCTGCCCTTTACCAATCCAGCCACGGGCCCATCCATCTGGCCCATCAAGACTCACTCTCATTTCATCAGTCCATAAAACCTTAGAAAAATCAGTCTTGAGATATTTCTTGGCCCAGTCTTGACGTTTCAGCTTGTGTGTCTTGTTCAGTGGTGGTCGTCTTTCAGCCTTTCTTACCTTGGCCATGTCTCTGAGTATTGCACACCTTGTGCTTTTGGGCACTCCAGTGATGTTGCAGCTCTGAAATATGGCCAAACTGGTGGCAAGTGGCATCTTGGCAGCTGCACGCTTGACTTTTCTCAGTTCATGGGCAGTTATTTTGCGCCTTGGTTTTTCCACACGCTTCTTGCGACCCTGTTGACTATTTTGAATGAAACGCTTGATTGTTCGATGATCACGCTTCAGAAGCTTTGCAATTTTAAGAGTGCTGCATCCCTCTGCAAGATATCTCACTATTTTTGACTTTTTTGAGCCTGTCAAGTCCTTCTTTTGACCCATTTTGCCAAAGGAAAGGAAGTTGTCTAATAATTATGCACACCTGATATATGGTGTTGATGTCATTAGACCACACCCCTTCTCATTACAGAGATGCACATCACCTAATATGCTTAATTGGTAGTAGGCTTTCGAGCCTATACAGCTTGGAGTAAGACAACATGCATAAAGAGGATGATGTGGTCAAAATACTCATTTGCCTAATAATTCTGCACTCCCTGTACCTAAATGCTTTAATCCTTCTGTGGACCATTTAAAAGGATAAAACATCTCAGATTCTCTAGCGTAGCCTCAGACAATCTTATAGAGAAAGCTTCTTTCTTGTTATAGTTAAGTCTGTAGTATGTTAGGTTCACAAATTCAGCTATTATTTTGAACAGGTCCGGAAGTGAGTCTTCCGGTTCCAATAGAAATACAGTCAGATCATCCGCAAACAATGCCAAGAGTGCAGAGTGTCATAGAGTATTAAGGGCTGTACCGAGGGGGTCGATCGGAGCCTAATTGCCAGAGGCTCCATCATCAGGGCAAAGAGAAGAGGCAACAATGGGCACCCCTGTCTCGTGCCATTCTTTATGTCAAAGACCTTAGACTCAAATCCTAACCCCCTAACCCTGGCTGATGGACCTTGGTAAAGAGCCATCACTGCCTTCAAGAATGAGGCAGGAAAGTTGAAAGAGCGCAGGACCTCCACCATGTATTCCCACCGGACACTGTCAAAAGCTTTTTCAGCATCTAACGACAGGGTTACCAGTGGGATCCCGAGCGAAGCTGCCTCAAAAAAGATATTTAATAACCTTCTTGTATTGTCCGAGCCTTGACGTCCAGGGGTAAACCCCACCTGGTCTGGATGAATCAAAACTGGCAAGGTCCTATTCAACCGCATGGCTAAGATCTTGGCGTAAATTTTAACATCTCCATTTATAAGGGAGATAGGTCGATAATTTTCACAGCACAAGGGATCTTTCCCGGTTTGGGTATTGTAATGACCGACGCTTCTAAGAAGTCTCTGGGGAAACTACCAGTGTCCATGGCCTCGCAAAACACCTGAGTTAGGAGAGGGCACAAGAGAACTGAACATTTTTTGTAAAATGTGGCATCAAAGCCGTCAGGGCCCGGAGATTTGTGTGCCTTAAGGCTTTTAATAGTCACCGCGACTTCCTCAACAGTAAAAGGGGCTGCGAGTAGGTCGACTAAACTCTCAGGGACCTGTGGCAGCTGTAGTTTATCAAGAAACTCAATAATCTCAGTTATTGGAGCAAAATGCGAATGAGGGTCCTCAGAGATCTGATATAAGCGGCTGTAATAATCAGCAAAGGCGTCACCAATGTCGCTTGGGGAATAGTATCTTTTATTATCTCTTGCAATAAAAGCTATCTTGTTCAGCAGCGTTCTCTGCTGCAGCTTATGTGCTAGAAGCGTATCAGCTATATCACCCTTGTGGTAATATCTTTGTTTCAGGAGATACAGATTCCTCTGCACCTTCTCCAGTTCATATGCTTCTATCTGTTTTTTAAAAGAGTGAACTTTCCTTATCAAGGAGTCCGATCTAGTCACCCGAAGCTGCTTCCATGAAGTAGTGTAATCATAGTATAGTTGAGCCAGAGTAGCCCCCTTAGATTTTTTATTCTCAGAAGCCTTTTGTATAAAGAGGCCCTGGAGGTAGGCCTTAAGCGTTGCCCAAAGAGTGAGTGCTGACACAGCACCAGAGTCATTTATTCTGAGAAATTCCTCTATCTTCTGCGCCCAGTAGGGAACCAGTGGATCAGAGATAAGATACTCGGGTATCCGCCATGTGTTTCCTCTATCCCCCCCTAGAGAAAGCGATGTCCAGAACCACTGCATTGTGGTCCGACCACACACATGGTACAATTATTGCCGACACCACTTTCTGTAGTGTCCACGAATAGCAAATTCAGCTATTATTTTGAACAGCTCCGGAAGTGAGTCTTCCGGTTCCAATAGAAATACAGTCAGATCATCCGCGAACAATGCCAAGAGTGCAGAGTGTCATAGAGTATTAAGGGCTGTACCGAGGGGCTCGATCGGAGCCTAATTGCCAGAGGCTCCATCATCAGGGCAAAGAGAAGAGGCAACAATGGGCACCCCTGTCTCGTGCCATTCTTTATGTCAAAGACCTTAGACTCAAATCCTAACCCCCTAACCCTGGCTGATGGACCTTGGTAAAGAGCCATCACTGCCTTCAAGAATGAGGCAGGAAAGTTGAAAGAGCGCAGGACCTCCACCATGTATTCCCACCGGACACTGTCAAAAGCTTTTTCAGCATCTAACGACAGGGTTACCAGTGGGATCCCGAGCGAAGCTGCCTCAAAAAAGATATTTAATAACCTTCTTGTATTGTCCGAGCCTTGACGTCCAGGGGTAAACCCCACCTGGTCTGGATGAATCAAAACTGGCAAGGTCCTATTCAACCGCATGGCTAAGATCTTGGCGTAAATTTTAACATCTCCATTTATAAGGGAGATAGGTCGATAATTTTCACAGCACGAGGGATCTTTCCCGGTTTGGGTATTGTAATGACCGACGCTTCTAAGAAGTCTCTGGGGAAACTACCAGTGTCCATGGCCTCGCAAAACACCTGAGTTAGGAGAGGGCACAAGAGAACTGAACATTTTTTGTAAAATGAGGCATCAAAGCCGTCAGGGCCCGGAGATTTGTGTGCCTTAAGGCTCTTAATAGTCACCGCGACTTCCTCAACAGTAAAAGGGGCTGCGAGTAGGTCGACTAAACTCTCAGGGACCTGTGGCAGCTGTAGTTTATCAAGAAACTCAATAATCTCAGTTATTGGAGCAAAATGCGAATGAGGGTCCTCAGAGATCTGATATAAGCGGCTGTAATAATCAGCAAAGGCGTCACCAATGTCGCTTGGGGAATAGTATCTTTTATTATCTCTTGCAATAAAAGCTATCTTGTTCAGCAGCGTTCTCTGCTGCAGCTTATGTGCTAGAAGCGTATCAGCTATATCACCCTTGTGGTAATATCTTTGTTTCAGGAGATACAGATTCCTCTGCACCTTCTCCAGTTCGTATGCTTCTATCTGTTTTTTAAAAGAGTGAACTTTCCTTATCAAGGAGTCCGATCTAGTCACCCGAAGCTGCTTCCGTGAAGAAGTGTAATCATAGTATAGTTGAGCCAGAGTAGCCCCCTTAGATTTTTTATTCTCAGAAGCCTTTTGTATAAAGAGGCCTTGGAGGTAGGCCTTAAGCGTTGCCCAAAGAGTGAGTGCTGACACAGCACCAGAGTCATTTATTCTGAGAAATTCCTCTATCTTCTGCGCCCAGTAGGGAACCAGTGGATCCGAGATAAGATACTCGGGTATCCGCCATGTGTTTCCTCTATCCCCCCCCTAGAGAAAGAGATGTCCAGAACAACTGCATTGTGGTCCGACCACACACATGGTAAAATTATTGCCGACACCACTTTCTGTAGTGTCCACGAATAGCAAAAGAAGTAGTCAAGTCTCGAGAAAGAATGGAAAGAGGTCGAGTAGCAGGTGTAATCGTCAACATCAGGGTGCAGGGCCCTCTAGACATCTTGGTATGAGTATTGGGAAACTAAATTTCAAAAAAGTTGGGAACATTGCTCTTCTCCTCTAAAAGGAGGGCGCTCTCTCTGAGATTTTCTATCTCTACTTGGGTCCCAAACCAGGTTGCAATCTCCGCCTATGAAAACATGTCCCTGTTTAAGCTGGCACACCTTGCTAAATAGTCTGCTAAGGAAATGGGTCTGCTTGACATTAGGGGAGTACAGAGCCACAAATGTAGTCAAAACGTTATCTAGGTGACAGTCACAAATTACATATCTGCCGGAAGGGTCAGATTCATAATAAACGGGTTCATAAGAGATATGTCTACCAATCAACACAGTGACTCCCCTAGCTTTTTTATGGAAGGTAGAGGACAAGCGAACAGGGAAGTCCTTGGGTTTAAACATGGTGGCCCTGGACTCCACCCAATGGGTCTCCTGTATAAAAACTACGTCTAGACGTTGGACTTTCAAAAATTTAAGAAGCAGGCTTCATTTAGTAGAGGAATTAAGGCCCCGAGCATTGAGCGTGCTAATTCTCATTGTGGAGGAGCCCGTAGGGAAAACAGGGAAAGGCCAGAGAGAAGGACAGGGGGAGAGAGAGAGAAAGAAAAAAAAAAAAAGGGAAAGAAACTGAACAAAGTAGAAGGGACAGGGAATAGCTCACACTGATAAGTGATAATAAGTAGGTTCTTCGGGCTGCGCAGAGACTACAGCACTCTGCCAGAAGGAAAGTGCGGAGGATAGACTAGCTTATCCCTAACCGCACCAGGTTAAATATCCCCAGGAGGGGGGAAAAAGGGGAAGGAAGTGAAGGAGAGCTCACCACAAAGGCTTCCCCCCACTACCAGTGTATAAGGTTTGTAATCTACACTAATCGCGGAAGAAACTGCGGTGCAGAGGTTCTAAGATCTAATAGGTAGGAAGGGGTTGAGGGAAAAAGGGAGAGTGGGGAAGGGAGAGGAAGAGGAAGAAGGGTAGTGAGGGGGGAAGTGGGGGCCTAATGGTCAGCGTGACACCAGGCTACTGGTCTTTGATAGGGTAGGGGTTATATAATGCGGTAGAGGCATTGATGAATCATGTCCCAACTGCTGGCATTGAGAAGAATAAATATGCGAGGGAATGTCATTTTTTTTTTTAAATATATTTTTTATTGAAGTTTCAACAAATAAAGAAATACAAAATACAACATTTGCCTATGCATGAAATCGACATCTAAGTATATCATGTAATAATACAACATGTGGGTTACCCATGTGTCTGGTGAGGGGGTAACCATATCAGATAGTGAATTGAATTCAGAGTTTTAGGTTTTACAGAAATAGTCATAACCTTAGTCGTATTAAAAGGTTGGCCTGAACCAATAGGAACCCATGCTATGTCTAGAGAGGTATCAAATATAGGTCTGGGCAAATAGAGATGAGACTTCATTTTATGTTTTAGTGGTTAGAATCTAATCTCCACCCTTATGTGACAAATAGAATAGAAATTCTTATCTCAATGTGGGGAGTTAGTATTAAGGATGACCACAAGGAGGTCATAGAGAACCTGAAAGAAGAGGGATTACAGTGGGCCAGAGCCACTTGACTTATGGAGGGGGAGGGGAGGGGGAGGAAAAAGCAGGGAGGACGGAGCCTATTGTGATAAGACAACAGGATGAGGTTAGTTATGGGTAGGTCCTAGTACTAAAATGTAGTGCATTATCTAATTTAAACCATCATTTACCGTTATGGAAGGCAGGGAATACATAAACAGACATCGTCCTGAGCTAGCGCAAGCTGAGTCATAGTGTGTTAACTAGGCTAGAGTTTCAATGTTAATGCGCCAGTCTACGCCATCGTTTGCCAATAGGTGTTATAGCTGACGGTCTTTTCTTAGGTTGTTAGGTGCGTGATCTTTTATGCTCATGTATATATGCCTATTACACATCCCCAACATTTGAGTGCAAGACTAGATGTTCAGATACATTAAATTAAATTAACCCAGCTCTAATTTTCTAAAAAGATTAGAATAACAATTGTATAATTTTATGTATATAATGTTATGTGCTAACAAAGGGACAATCACAAAAGGAGAGATTTTATCCTATGTTTCAGCCTGATAGCATCATACTGATAAGCTTCCCATAGTAAGTACACCTTAGTAAATCAGGTATCATTGCTAAATATATGGCTCCAAGTAAGGAAGTTTAAACACAATTTGAAGTGGCATAAAGAACCTTAATAGACTAGGCATAAAACAATATTATGAATGGCACTAAGAAAACATCTACAACATATAGTCTCATAAACTAAAAGTATGTGTACACTATTCATCACTCTGGGTATAACAGGATGCATGAGTGAAAGAGCACTAGAATCTCAATTGTTTAGAGTTTGACGAAGCATTAGAGTTAACAATGGTATCGTAGCGTCACAAATTTTTAGAAGAGTCTCAGTCCCATGCCTAATCCTTAGAAACTAAAGGAGAAGGTCTTTAAGTGAGCGGTAAAGTCTTTTCTAACCTATTCCTGTTTTATGGCCAATGAGGGGACTGCCGTGGGTCTCTAAAGAGGCCTCGTTGTCAGACCTGTGTATCTGCAAAGGACGGCTAACCGTAGTACTGCGGTTGCGGATGAAAGCCAAGGCTGCAGGGCAAACCTCCCTCTCCCATGCGGTAAGCCCTGAAAGTGGTGCGTTGAAGTTCTGAGCTGCTTGCTTGTGTAGGTCACCTGTGTCTGTCATGGCTTTGGTGAGGGTTCGAGCCAGTGCTGTTTGGGAGCATTCGGAATCAGGAAGATCAGCTGTTGAAGTGTGAGGCGCAGTTGCATCTACTCCGACTTCCGCCCCAGCTGGCCGCTCCGGGACAGGAGCCGGGTGAGTAGTAGTGGAATCGGGAGTGACGTCAGACCACTCGGGTAACATGGAAGGGCCTTGTTCGATCGCAGAAGCCATCTTGTCCTGTCGGCATGGGTAGCCATCCCAAGGGTATAAGGTATAGAGATCCTTCTCTGAAAGGCTGGCAGATATCTCCTGTTTGAGTGACAGGCTTTGGAATAGGACTTTAAACTGGGCGTCCATGCGGTGCCCCAACTCAGTTAGTGCGTCTATAAGGAGAAAGTCCATCTTCTCAAGTCAAAGCAGTGTCTGCTCTACTCTCAGTATATGAGCTGCAGGGATAGGTCTAGGAGCTGGGTGTCGTTAGGTTCAAGGCTGAAAGGTTCCTTTGTATAGTCTGCTTGTCGCCATCATGATAGGTGCTATGCACTTGTTGTCGTTGTTTCCTGCCATTATCGTTATGTTTTCTTGTTAATTACTCCCATATGTACACTGCGAGGAGTAGTGGTAAGTCTTGCATTCTTTTTGCCATTTAGATAGGTGTTTTTGAGGCTAGTTAGTGGCTTTTAACAAGTTATTAGAGCAGGAGCTCTTGATGTCTGCATCTGCTCAGCTTGACGGTTGGCTCCGCCCCCGGAATGTCATTTAATATATCAAGAATACAAACCTGTCAAAAATAGGAAACAGTTATCAAAAACAACTAATCTCAGGCTTTACCTTTAACCCTGACTCCGCAAGGAGTATTGTCTCAAGAATTAACACATTGCATAGGATAATAATAAATAACAAGAATACATAACCTTTATATCATATGTATGAACAAGTAGTCAGGAGACCTGGGAATGAGAAAAGGAAGGGTGGGGGACAACAGTAATAGGTAGGGAAACAGAGGGGGAAAAGGATGCGGGATGGGAGAGGGGGTGAGGGGAGAAGAGGGAGAGAAGAAAAAAAAAAAGAAAAGGAAGGAAGGGGGAAGGGAAAGGAGGAATAAGGAAGGGAGAAAGGTAGAGGGTGGGAGAGGAGGGGAAAAGAAGGGGAAGGAACAGGGAGAGGAGCGCACATGAAAAGAGTATGGCACAAGGATCAGATACAGTTACAAACATCACCTGAGGCTCACCTAGAGCCATGTAGTGTCTTGGATGTGATGGCAAATCAAGTACAATACATTTGATATTTTCAAAGACAAGCAACTATGGAAATGACAATCAGCAAATCTTAAAAGTCATAGCGTATACACAGATTGTAGGTACTTACAGTAAAAACAAATACTTAATTAATCCCCTGACAGGCCCCGGACCTTGAGTCACCCTGAGTAATCTTCACTAAGTTTACCCCCAATAGTTGTTAGTGTACGGAAAGAATGATAGCAGGTGAGTAGTGACAGCCAAATAGTAACAAACCTTCATATCTGTTACATGATCACAAGAGGGAGAGGGGAAGGGTTGGTGGGGTGGGGAGGGGAAGAGGGAGAAGGGGAAGGTGAGGAAGGGGGTAAGGGAGGTAGGGAAGGAGGAAAGTGGAAAGGGATGGGGGGGAAAGGGGGAGAAAGTGGGGGAGATAAGAAGGCAAGGAAGAGATAGTGGAGAAAGAAGAGACAAAGAAGAGGAGGGGAAGGGAAGGGAGAGGGGGGAGAAGGAAGGGGTAAGGAGGGGGGGGAAGAGAAAGGGGAGGGAGGAGGGGGGAGAAACTAACATACATATGAACATTAAACAAGATAACTGCCCTCAGAGATATATAACATAAACACCAGTGGCAACAGCAGGACACCTCAGACAGTCTCAGTCCTCATGTAAGGCTGAACAAAAATAGAAAGATCAGGTCCCGGCCATCCATGGCCTAGTGCAGGTAAGAAATAGTTTCCCTTAGGGAAAGAGAAAAAGGTCATCGGACTGGATCTTGTCTGCCTGGGTTCCAAGCCGATGCTACCGCTCTCAGCGGAGGGCCCGATCTGTGTGGACGAGGGGGGTCAGCATCTACATTACCAGTGGGTAGATTCCATGTCCTTAACAGGTCCTGAGCCTGTCTCTGAGTGAGTGCAGTGTGCTGGGCTCAATCTTTGGTGATAATTAGCTTGGTGGGGAACCCCCACCTGTAGCGGATTTGGTTCAGTCGTAGGACTCTTGTGGTCTCGTTGAAGGTTCTTCTTTGCTGGAGTGTGAAGGAAGATAGGTCTGGATATAGGGCAATGTCTTTAAATTGCTCTGGGAGTTGAGGTTGCCTCAGTGTCGCCCTTAGGAGTTTGTCCTTGTATGTAAAATAATGCAATCTCGCTATGGTATCTCTAGGTTTGTCTAGAGGGAGGTTTTGTGGTCTGGCTGCTCTGTGAATTCTGTCAATCCTTGCATCAGTGTCCCCAGAAGGACCAAGTATAGCTCTGAATAGCGCTTGGGCGTACTTCTCTAGCTCCTGAGGGCCTACAGATTCAGGAATACCTCGAATTCTAACATTGTTCCACCGGGAACGGTCCTCGAGATCAGCTAACTTCGCTTCAAGTGAAGATACCTGGTCAGCAAGGTTCTGAGTATAGCTGACCCAATTTGTGTGGTCAACCAGCAGGTACTCCTGTTTGCGCTGGATGATATCTGTGCGCTCATTAACTGTGGCAATGTCCTTTCGTAGGTCATCAAAGGACCTTTCCAATTTGTCAAATCTCTTCGCGAAGGATTGGCTTTGCTGATCCAAGAGCTGCTTTATAGAGTCAATAGTAATAAATTCGCCCTGAGAGCGAGAGGGTGGCGAGCCTCTCACGCTGGGTCTCCCCTCTGAGAGGGGGGGGGTATATTGATCTTTCATCATCCAAGATTTCAGGATTAGGATCTCTTATGGGTTGGAAGTGGTCCTGAACTGTATGTTTTGAGGGATGAGACCCTTTCTGTTTTTTTTAGCGTGTTGCGACATATCAGAATAGGGAATATAGCTTTAAGAGAGAGTATCTCCAAGGTAGGTGCAGATCCAGAACCCCCCCAGAATACACCTGGCAGCTACAGCTATTTCACACTGGTAGGGAGGGTGCCGCAGAGCTTTAGCAGCGCATCATAATTTTAATGAAAACAGAAAAGTGAAGAAAGTCTCTTGTATAGGTCAGGATCTAGCTGCCCGACTATCCAACCATGAGGACCATCAGCCAAGGGTTGTTTGATATGGTATGACTCGTGGATGTGTTCCGTGAAAAATGCCTCTAAGTCAACCAGGTAGGTACTTGGCTCTTGGAAGTCTTGAAAGTGTGCCTCTCCTCAGGGAAAATGCCACCACTGGGCTCAGCCGGGAAAGGGAAAGAGGTTATGACCCGCTCTAGTGAGAGGAGCGGGAAAGGAGGAGGAGAGACACTATGGTTTTATGTCACACCTGATGGGCCTCTAGTGTATAAAACAACTGGGTATAAATTAAGGTGACTAGAGGTTGTAATGCCTGTAGTTATTTCACACCCTCCCCTGAAGTTATCACCACGATCCAGCACACAATAGAATATAGATTGCAGGCCAATGCTCACTACAGATCAGAGAACTCCCAGGTCAGGCCCAGTGTATCAGCAGCTAATAAATGCAGTCAGTTTTATGGAGTAATCAGATACCTGAAGCTTTTTTAAACCTAAGTGTTGCTATATCTAGGAAATTGGCAGCCCCTTATTACTTGTGCACTCCAAGCTCTCTTGTAACAGTAAAGCAGCTCCCTGCTTAGTGGCCATGTGGGAGTAATGATCCGGAGTGAAGCCCCAACAGGTATGGCTAGGCGACTGGCAACCTCTTATTAATTATGTGATCCGAGCTGTCTTTTAACAGTTGAACAGCTCCCTGCCTAATGGCCACATGGGTATGATGTTCCGGAGCGGAGCCCCGACCCTCCGGAACAGAATGTGCTGTGCTCTGCCTGTGCGCTTATAGTGTCTGATCTCTTAGTCCAGGTGACACTAACTAACCTGGTGTGGCGTCAGCTTACTGGGAGGACCGCTGTTCTTGTCTGTATGCATCGGACCGCGCTTCTTCAACCAGCTCAGCGGCTCCTTCTTCTCTGCTGCGGTCTAATGACATCAACTTGCAAAGGTGCTCTTTCGTGCCTTACAGCTCTGGATAGCTCCTCTGCAGAAAGCGCAGAGATGAAGAGAAGGCACCTTCAGTTTTCTTTACTTCTCCGCAGTAGCTCCGTCAAGCAAACAGCGTCTCCTAAGTTGCCAGAAGTAGATAGTGTGTCTTGGATCCGGCTCAGTGTAACATTTAGTCCATTCACATAAGGACCGCCAACAGGGAATAAAAGCTGTGTACCCCCAATTTAAAGTCAGAGTAGGTCCGCAGTCACATCCGCAGCTTAGGTGCAGTAATAAGGCATAAGGGGATAAACAAAACGCAAACATTTGGGAGAAAATAACTTTTAAATCTTAAACTAATTACAGATATGCAGGAGCTCTTTAACTTTGTGTCTTCTCGTGTCTCTAGCTAGCCAACATATCAAATAATACCTATTTAAAATAAAATACATACTTACCTGTAAAATAAAACCTAAGCTAACTACAATATAACTAATAGTTATATTGTAGCTAGCTTAGGTTTTATTTTTATTTCACAGGTTAGTTTGTATTTATTTTAACTAGACTAGTTAGTAAAAAGTTATTAACTATTTACTAACTAAAAATAAATACAAACTTACCTGTGAAATAAAACCTAAGCTGTCTTACACTAAAACCTACCATTACAAAATATAAAAAACACTAAAATTAAAAAAATTAAAAAAACAACCATTACACAAACTAACAAACTAAATGATCCAAAACAATAACAATCATTCCTATTCTAATACCCTAAAGATAACAGCTCTTTTCCTACAAAAGAAAAGCAAACATCGACTAACAGTATACAAACCCCCACCCCTGAAACAAACAAAATAAAATTAAAGTAAAACCTAATCTATCAATTGCCCTGAAAAGGGGATTTGTATGGGCATTGCCCTTAAAAGGGCATTCAGCACTTTTTCCTGCCCTTAAAAGGGCATTCAGCTCTTTTATGAAATGTCCAACCCCTAATCTAAAAATAAAAACCCAACCCAAAAAGAAAAAAGTCACATTACACAAAACAACAAACTAATTATTCAAAATAATAAAAACTATTCCTATTCTAATACCCATTTTTTAAAAAAAAAAATACCCCAAAATAAAAGAAACATAATCTAGAATAAACTACCAATAGCCCTTAAAAGGGCCTTTTGTAGGGCATTGCCCTAAAGATATCAGCTCTTTTTCTGAAAAAAATACAAAGACCCACTAACATTACAAACCCCACCCCCCCAAACCCACAAAATAAAAAAAAATATTTAAAAAACCTAATCTACCCATTGCCCTGAAAAGGGCATTTGGATGGGCATTGCCCTGAAAAGGGCATTCAACTCTTTTAAAAGTGCCCACCCTAATCTAAAAAAAAAAACCACCCCAAAAAACTTTAAAAAACACTAACCCCTCTTTAGGTACTCACAGTTGTTGAAGTCCTGCTTGAACGATCTTCATCCCGGCGGCTCCATCTTCATCCAGGCGGCATCTTCATCCAGGCAGCTCCATCTTCATCCATCGTGGGACCGGCATCTTCTTCGGAGGCGGAGCGGTGATGCACGAAGGCTGAGGTCCAGGCGAAGGTCCAAGGCGTAGGTCCAGGTGAAGGTCCAAGGCGGAGGTCCAAGGCAGAGGTCCAGACGGAGGTCCATCAATCCGATGTGGAGGTCTTCTTCATATGATCATCCGCCGCACACTAAGGATTGAAATGCAAGGTACCCCTTTTATACTGAGGGTACCATTGCATTCCTATTGGCTGAAAATTTTGATTCTGTGCCTGAAGTATTGTTATCTGGGCCTGAAGTATTGCTTCCCAGTGTCTTGCTCTTGTAATGGTAATACTGATTACCACTAACACCTGGGCCTTATGTGGCGTAGCTCTCACCTTGTCTGTGATCTTACCGGAGGTGCTGCAACACTCTGGTACTGTGTTAGGCCCAATATCTTCTCCCGGCTTCCGCTGTGTTCTATGGCTGTATGTCAGAACTTCTCTATTGTTTGGGCGTGTGCCAGGTATGTGTGGCATTTCACTTCAGTTTCTTTGTGCTTCGTCCCACGCAACTTATGCCTGATTGCGTATGTTAGGCCCAGGGCCCTCTCGCCAGCAATCTAATTGAACTTGCTTTCTCTGGTATCTAGATCTTATTGCACCATTTAGTCTTGATGTCTTTGTACTTACTTGTATGCTTTCTGCTTCCCAATTTCCCGGCTTTTGATAGCCCTTTTGAGTGTCTTACACCGGAGCTCTAAACAGTTGCAGCCATGTTGGTCTCCGGCTGGCTCCGCCCCTTCTGACCTCCAATTTTTTTAACAACCTTGCCTTGCCTGCTGCCTGCTCTTCCGCCTGCTCTTGTATCTGGGGTCCCTGTTGTTTCCAAGCATATTTTTGGCCCTGTCACTCTCCTTTAAGGAATCCCTCCACATGGAATAGGGAGAGTGAAGTTAAATGTGGTACTAACAGTAGAATTCCTGACTGGTGTAAACTGTGCAGAAAGGCATTCAGACAGGGAGAACAATAATCTGTGCACTTATCACAGTGCAGTTATACATGGGAGAAATGTTTTAGCACTAACAGTGACACCCACAGCACCATAGCACCTGTCACCACAACCACCAGTAGCATACATATTACTAGGGCAAAAGGTATGTTGAGCTTTCCTATAAATGGTTATATCCAGACAGTAATAATATAAGGTAGCAAGGCTAATTGGGCAACTATTCACTCTTAGAGGAGTTTTCTTCACTTCATTACATTAGAAGAAGCAATGACAAGATGCATATATTTAATGCCACCAATAAGTAGCTAGCTCTTAGAAGTGCATTGTCAAGAGAACAAAGCAATTTAGATAATAGAAGTAAAATAGAAAGTTGTTTAAAATTGCATGCTCCATCTGAATCACAAAATACATTTTTTTGAGTTTCCTGTCCCTTTCACATGGCCAACATTTAATTAGGGTACCCTATACTTTGAATGGATAGTGTAGGGTGGGCTTTCTCATGAGACAAGTAACAAGTGTTGCGCTCAAGTGTAATACAAAATGGCACTTGAATATATAGCCCTTTTGGAGACTTGAAGTAAAGTATTAAAGCTTGAAAATATGCATAATAAAACACATATTAAACCAAATATAACACTCGCATTTTTTAAAGGTAAAATCAAAGTTTATCATTGAAAGTAATATTTTAACAGTGATTTAAAGGGATATAGTCTATCATAAGGTGCTGGACTGGGAATTGGACAGAGGTGTATATTTGTATGTTTGTAAACATATGGTTGTATGTATATGTATGTGTATTTATGTGTGCGTACATATGTATGTAAGTTTATGTATGAATGTAAGAGTGTAGTGTGTTAAACGTATATTGAAATATAGGAGAAGATATCACTATTTCACCTTTGGCTTAGTCTTTGAATGATTGCTGGTATAATTTTTCTCAGTCTATTACATGAGGGATTTAGCTCACCCAATCTATCCAACATCCATATGAAAACACATCCTAGACTTTCGCTCGAGCAGTTATACATCACTTTTAACTTGTTATATGAATGCAAAAAGTGATTTGAGCTTGAGCTATGTTAGCTCACAATACTAATATTTTTGTGCTCCACTTGTAATCTAGCCCTAGAAACAGCAGTTATGAAGTAGCGGTCACAAAGACCGCTGCTCCATAACCTGTCCGCCTGCTCTGGAAATCAACCCAATCGAGTACGATCGGGTTGATTGACACCTCCCTGCTGGCAGCCGATTGGCCGTGAGTCTGCAGGGGGCGGCGTTGCACCAGCAGCTCTTGTGAGCTACTGGTGCAATGCTAAATACGGCGAGCATATTGCTTGCCGTATTCAGCAAGGTCTGTCGAACCTGATCCGCACTGTCGGATCAGGTCCGACAGACCTTAATAACTATGGGCCTTTGTCTGTGTCTGCTTTTTATCATTAGCCAAAGCTAAGATATGTTTCGCTATATAAGTACTGCCACTAATTAAATGAAAAGGATTATAGACAAAATCAAAAGATAAGAAGCTAAAAAGGATGATATTTACAAATTGCCAATCTAAAACCAGATAAGCTTAACAGTACAAAGCAGATATCTACATTACATATAATCTTGAAAAGTATACTGATACTGTGTAGTATCACCTATAGGTAAACCTAATTAGACAAATTCTGAATGAAAATAGTCACACATAAATTTAATAGAATCACATAAAAAACACAATCCATAAAAACCATAATTTAAAGAAATAAAGTGAAAATAAATTTGTGGGTTCAAATAGTCCAAGAGATGTGAAAAATGTCCCAGTTGTTTCACATAAATAAAAAGGCTGATTCACAATTGTTGTCTAGAAAAAGGAGAAAAGATTTTGTTTTAATGATGGCAATAAGTATTCAAATATGGTGTTTCCAAGTACTTACACCATAGCAAGGAACTTCACAGTCTGATACAACAATCAATCAATGCTGTCTGGTAGCCAATAATTTTCCATAAAAAAATAAGCTCCGGGTGTATATCCATGATACTCAGGCGTCTATCAGTGCCGTGTACAGTTTTTGCAGTTCCCCGGTAAAGTCCAAATGACATAAGAGCAATGCGTTTCAAAGGACACACCTACTTTTTCAAGCTCTAGGTATTCCGGTATAAGTCTCCTATATATACCATTCTGAATACAGTTTATATGGAAACATAAAATAATAAAATAATAATAATAATAATGGTGAACGGTTGGTCAAAAAACTAGTGATATTGAAATGTTATACATATACTATTTTTAAGTTTAAAAATAGTTAATTATTTAAAAATCTAGAAGCAGTTTTTTTAATTAATTATACATTATAAAATTTAAAAATATATAAAAATATAAAGGTTTATCAATTTTTTTTAATATAATTTGACCAACAATTTGTATAAACAATTAAAAAACATCATTCCCTCAGCATAAAAAACATAAACAAACTATTCAGATATAACATTGCATACTTTGAAATTAAGATTAAAGTGCAAGAAAGATACTTAAAAAAACACCTATTTGCAACATTATAATATTGGTACGATGGTTAAAAATTTGTTTTATGGAATCACCATTGAGATAAAGAAACTATATAAAGAGTGAAATCAAATAAACACTAGATTGCAGTGTTGTATAAGCTGTTCTAACCATACATGATTCTTAACTTACAAAACAACGTAGATGCTGATTTGGTTATAGTATGTTCTTGTATTATCATAAAAGCGCATCTCTAAAAATGCCTATTATAATTGTATAGTAAACTACAGATAGAAGTCTTGTATAATCTGTTCTCAACACTCTACAAAGTAGTCAATGACATGTTCCTGTATTCATGGAACAATGAGGATACACCTATATAACATATCTATCAAGTGAAGATCAATATTTAGTTGAAGTGAAAATAAACAGCAATATACTGTACCTTTATTCTGTTAAAAAGCTGCCTAAATCAAACTCTAGGTTTAATACAAGGGGGGCACGCTATTCATTTAGAAAATCCATTTAGCCTCTAAATGTAGGAGTGCTTTATGTTTGTTACCACCTCTCCAATTTTAATTTAATTTATCAATGGCCGTATTTTTAAAACATTTCAAATTAACATTGTTGCATATTTTATAAGTGTTTGGGGACTGGGAGATCTAAATTCCTCTCTTCTTCCATATTCTTTAGAGAGAATATGTTCCCTTACTCTCTCTTTTAGACTCCCCAATGTATCGAACCCCACAATTGCACTTAATAAGATATATAATATCTTTATTGGTGCACCTAATAGTTTTATTGATCTTATATTCTTTTTTCGTAATAAATGAAGAAAAGGTCTGTCTTTTAATAGAGTGTCTACAGGCCTTGCAAAATGCACAGGGAAAAAAGGCTTTAAAGGAACAGTATACTATAAAATAGTTTTTTTTTTTGTGCATCCAATAACTTTTTTTACCAGCTGCAGAGTATAAAATGCATGAGATTTGCTTTTTTAAGGCTTATTTGTGTATATGAATTAGCTGATTTTGTGTTTTGAAGCCACAACCTAATAAAATGTGTTGAGCTTGTAGGTATAATTAGATCTCATTACTTTATCACATTGTGTACATATACCTGCATCTTTATCTTATATCTGTCCATGAACCAATCACCAATACTTGGAGAGAACAATGGAAAATTAACATTTTATTACTTTATCTCTTCTATACCCCACTGGGAGTGTAATTTCTTCTACTTGCTGTGTTAACACAGCTTGGCATCAAGGCCAAAAACTTTAAGGATGGGTGTGGATACAACTGGCTACATAAACTATTTCAAAAGCCAATATAAGGACAATGAAAATACTTATAAACAATTTAATACACTCCAGTAGGTTAAGTGGAACATTGGGAACAAATTTAAGGGTAGAAATGTTTTGAGTAAACTGTCCCGTTAAGCTAATTTCCCCATATATCTTTAGACTTATGTTTGTTTTTATACATATCTGTGGGTATTAGTATATTTTTTAAATTTGTTACTTTTTCATATATAATTTGAGGGTGTTTTGATATTTTTGGACCTATAGGGGTAGAGTGTGAGTGACCATGATACAATGTAACGCATCATGTCCGCTGCACATCGATAAATGCCGACAGCATACACTGTCGGGATTTATCATTGCACCAGCAGTTCTTGGGAACTGCTGGTGCAATGCTGCCCCTAGCAGATTTCCGGCCAATCGGCCGCTAGCAGAGGGTGTCAATCAACCCGATCGTATTCGATTGGGTTGATTTCTGTCCGTGGCCTCAGAACAGGAGGACAAGTTAAGGAGCAGCGGTATTTAGACCACTACTTTATAACTTCTGTTTACGGCGAGCCTGAAGGCTTGTGTGGAAACAGGGGCATCAAGCTCCATACGGAGCTTGAAAAATCGGCCACATAGCGTCATCCATCTTCAAAACTGACCAATGTTTTCTTAGGATTTTTCCCAAAATGTCTTTATTTGAATTATATTGTGTAATAAAGGGAACAAGTGATTTGTCCTCAGTGTTTCTCCCCAAGGATTCTTTCTTTATACAAAAGTTATTCTCTGTTTATTAGAGATATCTATTTCCTGCTACTCTTTAATTTACTAGTTTCACAGCCCCTTTCCCCAAATTTTCTTTTATAATCTCAGCTGTTATATGAAAATCTATATCTTCTGAACAATTCTTACTTATTTTTAATAGCTGACTTTTTGGAATATTGTCCTTCCATTTGTCTAAATGGCAGCTTGTGGCATGTATAAAATTATTCGTGTCTACTGGTTTAAAATATGTCTTAGTTATGTTTTTCTTATTTCTCACTGAAATGTTTAAATCTAAAAAATTTATTTCACTATTACTGATTTCATAAGTGAATTTTAAATAATTGGTATTGTTGTTCATTCTTGAGAAGAACCATTCTAATTCTTCCTTAGAACCACGCCAAATAATTATAATATTGTCAATATATCTTTTAAGGAGAACTAGGTTCGCACCCAGATCTACCGAATCCAAAAAATATGTCCCCAAATGCCCATAAAATGATTGGCATAGCTTTTTATCATTACACACTTTGACACCATCTGCAAGTTTTGAGATGCATTTAAAAGAACTGCTTTCTCATACTAATGCAAGTAACAGTCCATTACTTATCCTAGTGTTCCTTGTTCTTTATTTAACTCCTTTGTATTAACCTACTTCCTAGTCCTAATAGCATGTGCTCTGTCTGATATATATATATATATATATATATATATATATATATATATATATATATATGGGATATGAAAGATGTGAGAAAGTTATGGTTCATGAATGTGGTTCAAAAAAGTATGTTAAAGGAAATATTAAAGATGTGTAAATAGAGTTCTGAAATTTAAATTAACAGACATATAAATGATGTGTGCAAAGATTTTTGGAAAATGTTTGAATAAAGATATGAAAGTTATGTCAATGGGGTTATGAAAAATGTGTTAATGGGGATATTAAAGGTTTGTAAATTGAGATAGGAGAGGTGTGTGCATGGGATTTTTCACATCCCAGTTTTGAGCTTTTTTTGCTACTTACATTCAAACACTATTGTAATTCAAATTTCAGTGAGTGACCCACATACATTATATATTATTATTTGTTGTTTTTTTAAGCAGGGCCCAGCAAATTCCGAATATATGAATTTTATATTTATATTTCATAGGGCGTGAGATAACTGCAACAAAAACAGAAAAAACGTATATTTTTGTTAAGATTTCAGTAATTAACATTGAAAATGACCAGGCGATTACTGCTGTTACTTTGATCACCTTGCCTGCCTGTCATATTGCGTTCCACCCCATCTGTGATGTCATCACGCATGTTCTTGATGACATTATCAACACTTCCATGTAGCACTGGGAGTGCCACCCAATATGCCCCCAAAGATCAGGCCTGAAGTGCAGTGTCATCATACGCTTACAGGCAGCATTTTGCATGATGACGCATTTCATCACACAAACGCCACAATTAAACGGACAAAAAAGTCCAAGTTTTTGCTGTAATTTCCAACAACTTTCCAAATTAATTTTTTTTATCTGATTTTCTTCATGCTCATGGCATCCTTTAATAAAAAGAGGCGCTCTAATCCTCTTCTTCTTCATAGATTCCAAGGCCTCACTAATAGGAACATTAGTGCAACAGAGCCCAGAGCCTCTGATAAAAGACCTTTTATTTTAGTGCAGACGGGAGGGGTGTTGCGGGCTAATCTGACCTTCTTCACAGAGTCCTGTGCCACTCTAATAGGAAAATTAGACCCTGAACTCTGTGAAGAAGAGTAGTATTACTGTGATCCCCAGGCTGTGCTAAAGGAGAAGGTCCTTTATTGCAGACTCTGGGATCCGCAACACTAATATTCCTATTAGCACTGCCCTGGAGTCATTGAAGAAGAAGGGGATTAGTGTAGCTACCCAGCATGCTATAGGTAAGTATCATTGTTCCAAATTACTATGTCTAAAATAAATTGTTCAGTGCTGCACAAGTCTAATTTCAGTCATATGAGAGGAATATTCAGGGGCCACAATACTTCTGCAATTAACTTCTTTGTGCCAATGTGCAGCATGAAAACCCATCATTGTTTTTTTTGTTTTTTTTCACGTCTGTAGCTGGAATTACACATACACATTTCTGTTAACAAGCAAACTTTCTTCTTCCCAAAGGGGATTTGAGTCAGTATAAATGAAACTGCTGGAGAGTTTCACAGTTGCTTCACAATCTGGAAAAAAATACAGAGCAAAAATAAGTTGAAATGAAGATTTTAGAATTAGCAGAATATGGACATTTGTTTTTAGCTTTAAGAAAGAGAGAAAGAAGGTGAGTTAACTATGATAAATAATTTGATATATACAATAATTATAAAGAGAAAGTAACCTATAATCTAAAGTAAACAGAATAATGCAGTTGCAAAGATTATAAATAAATTTCTGTATGTTTTCATTAATTTATATTATCTTACAAGGAAAGTTAGTAAAATAGCATTATATCCTGGTGTAGTAATTTTATATACTATGTTGTACATTTTTTTCAGATTATTTATTGATTTACTTTTATGTTATATCACATTCTTGTTGGTGATACACTTAAATACAATAACATAAAATATTGCTTCAAATGTATATTTGTTTTATTATTATAAGCATTTAATTATATTTAAATTTATTTCATACTATAATTTTGCTTCCACAAAATATTAACATTGTATTGTGAAGCTTTGGTAGTTCAGTTCTATGTACAATTCTGTCATTGCATACAGCCCATTCTGAGTAACTAAACTGTATACTGATGTATGATTTACTAAATATTTTAAATTAATTGTATGTATTTATTGTATCAATAACTTGTTGCTAGAGAGGTGTACTGTACAGTGTATTTAATAGGTTACCTTTTCAATCACCTGATTTGCAGATTTGCACATCCAGACATGTTTTGCCATTTTA
The DNA here is from genome assembly GCF_027579735.1 of Bombina bombina. Taxonomy (NCBI): domain Eukaryota; kingdom Metazoa; phylum Chordata; class Amphibia; order Anura; family Bombinatoridae; genus Bombina; species Bombina bombina. Next base: position 501,143,472 of record NC_069500.1, read on the forward strand.
ATTCTGAAAAGATTTATTGAGAAAACACATTTTGCTACCTTTATTATTATTATTTTTTTATCATGGGAAACCAAACATCACCCATGGAATTTATTCTTAGTGACATCTCTGAAATCCCTTCTATTCAGATACCATTATCTATAATATTTCTGACTGTCTATATCATAGCACTCATGGGGAATTGGGTTTTAATAGTTATTATATATATACATCCTTTTCTTCAAACCCCTATGTACTTTTTTATTTCAAATCTAGGATGCTTGGACATATTTTATATATCTACCACAGTGCCTAAAATGTTGGTCAATTCTTTAACTTGTTGGAAAACTATTTCATTTGGAGGTTGTGTGACCCAGCTATATTTTTATCTTGTAATGGCAGCCACAGAGTCTACACTCCTCTCCACCATGGCTTTTGACAGATATATGGCTATTTGCAACCCTTTAAGATATTCTGCTATCATGAATAACAAATTGTGTTTGCAGCTAGCCTTAAGTTCCTGGCTCACTGGCTTTTGTTATTCTGCTATACACACGGCTACCACTTTCAGATTAGACTTCTGCAGATCCAATGTCATCAATCATTTCTTTTGTGACATTTTACCCCTTCTAACTATTTCGTGTACTGATACTAACATTAATATGATTGTGGTCTATGTTGTGGGTGGATTATTAGTGTCAGTTTGTTTCCCACTAATTATAATATCTTATATCTATATAATCAAAACCATACTTAAAATACCATCAGCTTTAGGGCGCAGAAAAACATTCTCTACATGTGTCTCCCACCTCTCATCAGTTTACTTGTTTTATTTTAGTGGGAGTTTTGCTTATTTTCGTCCTCCTTCCTCCAATTCATTATATCATAATAAAATTAATGCTGTGTTCTATACTATATTACCACCTATGTTAAATCCTCTAATATACAGTCTTCGAAACAAAGAGCTAAAAAGGGCAATTAAAAGTATTTTCCATCGGTAGGAAGATTATTATTACCTACTTCAAATTATTATTTCTTTTATTTAGAAGCAAAACATTTATTTTTTGGGGGGTTTTAGTCTCATTATTATACAAATATTATAACAACACAATAATATTGAACTACAATGGCCTAGATTACAAGTGGAGCACAAACAATATTATATTTGTATAGGTGTACACATATATACACACATACACAAATATACACACATACATATATATACAGTAGATATACATACACACAGATTATATATATATATATATATATATACACACACACACAGATAAATATATACACACATATATATATATATATATATACACACACACATACATATTTATACGCCCAAAAATATACTGTATATATATATATATGTGTGTGTGTTGTGGGTAAAGTAAGCAATTGTGCAATCCTTACATTACACGGGTAAAGCTGACATTACCCAAGTGGCTGTGGGTAAAGCCCAATGTAACATGATAAATCTTCCCAGAGGGCATCGAATCACTGCATTAAACATATATACAATGCACTGTTATTCACACATCTTCACTATCTTTTTTGCCCCTGGGGGTAAACCTCATGCTTCAAGGTTCACCTGGGGTGGATGCCAGAGGATCGGCAGGGCACCTTCCTTGAACCCGCCAGGCAGAGGCAAAAAAACAGAGTAGATGGTGAATTACATTACATTGAGCTTTACCCACAGCCACTTGGGTAATGTCAGGTTTACCCGGGTAATCCTAGGATTACCCAGATTTCTGACTTTACCCGTAACATATATATATATATATATATATATATTATAGACATATACATATATACACATACATATATAGTATGTAATACTTTTTAAAATATATTTTACATGTGTTTTGTTCTTCTTTTATTCTAGCCCTACCGCTTTACTTCGGGTGTCCAGTCATGCTCGAGGGCAACACATAAGTCACAATTTATGATTTGAGCAATGTTTAGCTGTCAGCTGTGCTAAAAATCTATGGTAATTCTGTTTTACCATTGAGTTGTAATACCAGATTGTGCACTATTCTGAGTGCTGGCCCACATTATTGTTAGCGCACCCGGCACTATAAGCCCCCTGCTTAATAAATAGTACTCCACTTGTAATCTAGTCCAATGTTGGTTGTCTGTTTTCAACTTTAATTTTTTATATAATTCATATCAAGGCTCCAAGATTGACAATTATTAAGTTAAATTTGTTCATAAATGATAAGTCACTAAGGTGATATTGTAATGAATAGATTTGATTTTTAGGAAATCTCTTTACACTTAAAGGGACAGTAAACACCAGAATTTTTGTTGTTTAAAAAGATAGATAATCCCTTTATTACCCATTCCCCAATTTTGCATAACCAACACAGTTATAATAATATACTTTTTACCTGTGATTACCTTGTATCTATGCCTCTGCAAACTGCCCCCTTATTTCAGTTCTTTTGACAGACTTGCATTTTTAGCCAATCAGTGCTTTCTCTTAGGAGCTTCAAATGCCGGAGCTCAATGTTATCTGTATGAAACACATGAACTAACGCCCTTTAGTGGTGAAAAACTGTCAAAATGCTTTCCGATTAGAGGCAGTCTTCAAGGTCTAAGAAATTAGCACATGAACCTCCTAGATTTAGCTTTTAACTAAGAATACCAAGAGAACAAAGCAAAATTGGTAATAAAAGTAAATTGGAAAGTTGTTTAAACTAGCATGCCCTATTTAAATCATGAAAGATATTTTGTGACTTTACTGTCCCTTTAAGGGCATATAAATAATTGCTTGCATGGAAATAATTAGATTTTTTTTAATTGTTTTAATGAGAAATCTGTTATTGTTCATGGTTATTTACGTGTGTGTTAAAGGGACACTCAAGTAAAAAATAAAATGTAATGATTCAGATAGAGCATGCAATTGTAAACAACTTTCCAATTTACTTCCATTAACAAAATGTGCGCAGTGTTTTTATAATTATTGTATTATTGTCATGTAACTCTGCATTGGGATAACTTTCTCACTTTAAATTGAAACAGTAAAACTGGTATGTCAATCCACCATGCATTTTGCTGTATTTTTGGACTTTTGCAATTCATAAATATTGACCTCTAAAAATCCCTTTTTAACAATATATGTATCGAGCAAATGGGAATGTATTTCCATGTAACGTGTGAACTGTTCTTTTAAGATCCTCCAGTCAAGGACTCTATTATATAAATACATGAGATTGTATTCATAATGCTTTATATATACCTCATAACACTGAGGGGCATATCTATCAAGCTCCGAATGGCTCGCCAAAAACAGCAGTTATGAAGCAGCGGTCACAAAGACCGCTGCTCCATAACCCTGTCCGCCTGCTCTGAGCAGGCAGACAGACATCGCCGGAATTCAACCCGATCGAGTACGATCGGGTTGATTGACACCTCCCTGCTGGCGGCCGATTGGCTGCAAGTCTGCAGGGGGCGGCGTTGCACCAGCAGCGCTTGTGAGCTGCTGGTGCAATGCTGAATACGGAGAGCGTATTGCTCTCCGTATTCAGCGAGGTCTGGCGGACCTGATCCGTACTGTCGAATCCGGTCCAGCAGACTTTGTTAAATAGAGGCCTCTGTGTTCTGTATATAGAATATTTGAATGTATAAGTTTAAAAAAAACATTACCATAATGCATTTTTTTTTCTCTTTTTTCACACTAAACGTAGCATTATCTACCAACTCCACTGGACACAAAGAAAGGATGGATAGAACCTATCTACAATCTGAGAACACAGCTACAGGGAGGAGTTTACACTATGAGCATGGTACTTACTTCACACAGATTGAAGTATTTTCAAATAAGTGCACACATTTAGGGGGCTTCCCATTAGCCAGTTGGAGAGTAAATTGGGATTGTTAATCAGAGATCATAGCTGCAATTTTCACTTCCTAACTGTGATACTTTATTGTGATCTGTTGCTATCTGGATCGCTAATCACAGCACTAACCTTTCTTTATTTAAGCTGATTTTTCTCCTTTTGGGGTACAAATATTCTACACTATGGGGCCGATTTATCAAACGTCTGTCCGTCATGATCCGCTCAGCGGATCATGTTCGACAGACATTGCTAAATTTCGACAGCATACGCTGTCAGCTTTTAACATTGCACAAGCAGTTCTAGTGAACTGCTTGTGCAATGCCGCCCCCTGCAGATTCACGACCAATTGGCAGCTAGCAGGGGGTGTCAATCAATCTGATCATACACGATCGGGCAGATTGATGTCCGCAGACTCAGAGGTGGTGGACCAGTTAAGGAGCAGCGGTCTGAAGACCCCTGCTTCATAACTGCTGTTTCCGGCAAGCCTGAAGGCTCGCATGGAAACAGGGGCATCAGGGACCATTCGGCCCTTGATAAATTGGTATATATATATATATATATATATATATATATATATATATATATATATATATAGAAAAACATTATATCATCCCGCAGCTCCAGAAAAAAGAGAGATACTGTAAAGAGTCTTTTTTTCTTAAAAGCAAGAATAAGTTTTATTTTCAAAAATGTTTAAAAAGAAGCATGTAAAAACATGTAACCATGTAGGCTAGTCGCAGGCCTGCAACAAGGTGTTCAGAACCCAACGCCAAACATGTTTCGGGCCAAGCTTCAGCCCTTGTTCACTGGCATGATTTGGGTTCACACCTGCTAGTGCTATTTAAAGATAAGGTACTTAAATTGATTGCAGGCACCTGTACAATGTTAACTCTTTGTATGATCTTAAACATATGACAATAAGAAATACTAGTACATGTTACCTTATACCTATACCTTTCAAATTCAAAAGGATGATTTCAAGCAATATTTCAATTGGATTTAGAATATTATATTTTATATATATTGTATAAAGTATACTCTCTAACGGATTTTGTAAAATCAGTAAAATAAGTCTACATCCATAATTGAATTTAGACCAGAGGGGTGTTTTGTCTGTAAATTAAAGATCCAAAACACTTCTCTCTGGTCCAAACGCCTTTCCCTGTCTCCCCCTCTCCTATGCCTTGGTATGTGATGTATGCCTTGTACTGTTAATAGGGATTCATTTGAATTGTGTTCCTGTCTAAAGTGTTTTGCTATAGGAGTTGTACTGTCAGAATTTCCTATATCCCTCAAATGTTGCAACACTCTATCACGTAGGGCACGTTTCGTGCGCCCTACGTATTGCTTTTTGCATCCCTGACATGTCAGGAGATAAATAACATGTGTGGTGTTACATGTGATTCTGTAGCGTATGTCAAATTCTTTGCCTGTAGTACTAGATTTAAATTTTGTTCCCTGTTCTATGTGTAGGCAAGTTTTACAAATTTTACCATTACATTTGTTACAACCTAGTCTTTGAGTTAACCATGTCTGTTTGCTGTTGCTAGGCAACATTGACGGAGCAAGAATGTTGCCTAACGTTTTTGCTCTACGAGCTGAAAAGAAGCAACCTTCATTGACAATTTTCTTTAATTTAGTGTCACTTTCTAAGATGGGTAAGCAACCACGTACAATATCACAAATTTTGTTAAAATCTCTACTGTAATTTGTGATAAAAGTGGGTTTGTTATGTTGTCTTAGTTTTTTTTGGTGTGTCTATGTATATCAAATCATCTCTGTTGATAAGATCTACTTTGTTCTTTGTTTTAATAAGAAGGTCTGTTTTATAACCCCTGGCCTCCAATCGTTGATTAGTCTGTTCGGCATGCATTTGAAATTTTGTTTCTGTTGTGCAATTACGTTTTGTCCTAATTAGTTGTCCATATGGAATAGATTCAATGGTATGTTTAGGGTGACATGAAGAAGAGTGTAGAATGGTGTTACCTGCTGTGCTTTTTCTAAAAAGTTCTATATCAATAGAATGTGTATCATTATTAGATGTTAAAGTAACATCCAAAAAGTTTATAGTGTTGGCATTTTCAGTCATAGTGAAGGATAAATTGAGTTTGTTGCTGTTGACATAGTCAAGAAACCTAGCAACTGATTGCTGGTCTCCGTCCCACACCAACACCAAATCGTCAATGTACCTGCCAAAAAAAACAATGTGATCTCGAAAGGGATTGGTATCTCCAAAGACGTGGCACCGTTCCCAGAACCCCATCCGTATTCAGCGAGGTCTGGCGGACCTGATCCGTACTGTCGGATCCGGTCCGGCAGACTTTGTTAAATAGAGGCCTCTGTGTTCTGCATATAGAATATTTGAATGTATAAGTTTAAAAAAAACATTACCATATTGCATTTTTTTTTCTCTTTTTTCACACTAAACGTAGCATTATCTACCAACTCCACTGGACACAAAGAAAGGATGGATAGAACCTATCTACAATCTGAGAACACAGCTACAGGGAGGAGTTTACACTATGAGCATGGTACTTACTTCACACAGATTGAAGTATTTTCAAATAAGTGCACACATTTAGGGGGCTTCCCATTAGCCAGTTGGAGAGTAAACTGGGATTGTTTATCAGAGATCATAGCTGCAATTTTCACTTCCTAACTGTGATACTTTATTGTGATCTGTTGCTATCTGGATCGCTAATCACAGCACTAACTTTTCTTTATTTAAGCTGATTTTTCTCCTTTTGGGGTACAAATATTCTACACTATGGGGCCGATTTATCAAACGTCTGTCCGACATGATCCGCTCAGCGGATCATGTTCGACAGACATCGCTAAATGCCGACAGCATACGCTGTCAGCTTTTAACATTGCACAAGCAGTTCTAGTGAACTGCTTGTGCAATGCCGCCACCTGCAGATTCACGACCAATTGGCAGCTAGCAGGGGGTGTCAATCAATCTGATCATACACGATCGGGCAGATTGATGTCCGCAGACTCAGAGGTGGTGGACCAGTTAAGGAGCAGCGGTCTGAAGACCCCTGCTTCATAACTGCTGTTTCCGGCAAGCCTGAAGGCTCGCACGGAAACAGGGGCATCAGGGACCATTCGGCCCTTGATAAATTGGTATATATATATATATATATATATATATATATATATATATATATATATACAAATCCCAAAAAGGACAGCACAATCTCACTTATAAGAGAAATGCCACGGTGCACTGCAAAAGAGTATCCAAGTCAATCCAAAGGCACAAGCACTCGATGGTCTTTAAATAAAAAAAAATAATTTATTAAGTCAAATTAAAAAAAGCAACATAACGTTTCGGCACATTGCTGTGCCTTTGTCAAATGTCAAACAGGTATAGCAGGTAACCTAAAACCAATGACAAACAGGTATATACACACTCCTTATATACATATCTAATTACCACCGCAACCTCGAGCGTACCGCCATCAGACACATGTGTATGACGTCATAAAGATGTGCCGACGTACACAGCATCATGGCGTATGTGCCGACGTTGTCATAGCAACATGTGTAAACTAACAGTGACACTAGCGATTATGAGTAAGGAAAAGGAGGATTTACATTGATCGCACAGCAAGGCTACTACGAGAAAGCACTTTTTGCATTTTGATCGCTAGTTATATGCTGCTTCAAGTGGGGGTTTGTTTGCAGTGTCATAGTTATCCTTTATGGGATTTGGTTACACCTTATTTTGTTGTGCATCGCTTTTTATGCCCTGAGTTCTCGTAGCAGCCTTGCTGTGCGATCAATGTAAATCCTCCTTTTCTTTACTCATAATCGCTAGTGTCACTGTTAGTTTACACACGTTGCTATGACAACATCAGCACATACGTCATGACGCTGCGTTCGTCGGCACATCTTGATGACGTCATACACATGTGTCTGATGGCGGAACGCTCGAGGTTGCGGTGGTAATAAGATATGTATATAAGGAGTGTGTATATACCTGTTTGTCATTGGTTTTAGGTTACCTACTGTACCTGTTTGATATTTGACAAAGGCACAGCAATGTGCCAAAATATTATGTATATTATGTATATATATATATTTGTATTTGATTTACTTATTATAATAGTAAAATCTATTTTATTATGGTAAATGTGTACATGTGTAAATATATTTCATATTTCAGAGTCTGGCCTAGAGGGTTACATTTTGGGGTGCTTAAATTTAAATGTAAATACCTTTGAAATAGTTAAATAGCAGTAGTTCAAATTTTACAAGGATTCACATTAATACAGGTGGGTAATGTTTGGAGATTACCTTTAGGTACAGTGATTTTTTGGGGGGGACCTAAAGGGTCTGTAAACTAAATTATGGGTCAGATAGAGCATGCAATTTTAAACAACTTCCAATTTTACTTCTGTTATACAATTTGCTTTGTGTCCTTTGTTGAGGAGTAGGCTTAGAGCAGCAATGCCCTGGGAGCTAGCTGAATGCATCTGGTGAGCTATGAAAAAGAGTTATATATCTGCTGCCACCAATCACCAGCTAGCTCCCAAGAGTGTATTACTGCTCTTGAGCTTACCTTTGTATGCTCTTCAACAAATGATGCTAAGAACACAAAGTTCATTTGATTATAGAAGTAAGTTGGAAAGTTATTTAAAACTACATTCTCTGTCTGTATTATAAAAGTTTAATTAGGATTTTGAATTTTTAGGAGTTATATTTATAGAATTAAATTCAAGTAGATGGATTGTTTTGGGTAGTGGGTCTAATGTAGACATCTGGTTAAAATAATGGCATCTATTTAACATAATTGAATAACTTAATTATGTTCTAATGTTGATATTCTTCAAAGAAAGTTTGTTTAAAAAATAATAATAAAAAGCATTCAAACATTTATATCAATTAATCATAGATTAAAGGTCTCCCATAAAATGTTAACTTTTTACACATACTTTCCTTTAAAAACTTTGAATGCCTCTGGAATTAAATTAACATACGCCCCTTTCAGTTCCTACACTACCTTCACATAGAGTACAAAATAAAATTCAAATCACTTATCTTGACTCTCAAGCCAATCTATATTTTCATATTCATCTACAGATGCTCCAAACCACAATTTTTAACTTGTCTATTATCCTCCATTATTATCCCCAAAGATTCACTCATATTGCACCAACTCTGTGGATATCGCTACCTTACTCTTTGAAACATTTTCTAACTCTTCAATGTTTCTCGTTAAAAATTAAATCTTACCACCTTAGAGTCTCTCTTACCCATCGCACACCACATTTAAAGTGATGGTAAATTTCAAACATTCAGAATGTTGCAATGAAAAATATATTTGTGTACAAGCAAAACAGCATATTTTTTTAAAGTGTGTATATATTTTATAATACAAGATTAATAATCTTACTGTATACCTTCTGTTTCTCCTCCCCTTTCATTTCTTCTTTTGGTTGGTCTGTGATATAGTGAGCAGTCCCACCCAGTCACATGGTCTGCAGCCATCTTGGTTTACGCAAAGGTTTAGAAAATGTGTTTTCTCTTTAACAGCTTATGTTAGACCTGGTAAATTTTAATTTTTTCACTCTATATTCTGTAGCTGCTTGTATGCCATTGAATTAGTGTTGTGCTTGGCTACCCTTGTTATTACTATTATTATTATTATTATTTATGACTACTACTTTTGCTATGTCTAATAATAATAATAATAATAAAATTAAATAGGGGCCTATCTATCAAGCTCCATACGGAGCTTGAGGCCCCGTGTTTCTGGCGAGCCTGCAGGCTCCCCAGAAACACCAGTTATGAAGAAGCGGTCTAAAGACCGCTGCTCCATAACCCTGTCCGCCTGCTCTGATGAGGCGGACAGGAATCTCCGGAATGATTGACACCCCCTGCTGGCGGCCGATTGGCCGCAAGTCTGCAGGGTGGTGTGGCACCAGCAGCTCACAAGAGCTGCTGGTGCAATACTTAATACGGAGAGCGTATTGCTCTCCGCATTCAGCGATGTCTGTCGGACCTAATCCGCACTGTCCCTGTCAAAAGTAACTCAGTATAGAAAAGAATATTAAAAAAATTAAAAAACATGCTATATATCATTTTACAAAATTCATGTTATATAAAAAAAAAAATCACAGATTTTCGAATTCTCCCAATTTTCCTAATTATCGGCTATATTACAAGTGAATCGCTATTTTAACGTATACCTGTAAAGGGGTAAATTTGCCTTTTTACGGGCACACGTTTAATAACCAGCTAACACAAGTTGTTGGTTAATGCTACCGCGAGCTTGCGGTAGCACTTTGCACTAGAATTCATTAACCAGAGATCATATCTCTGGTTAATGAAAAAAATGTCCCCCAATTTCCCCAAAATAAAGTGGACAGTTAATATCTTAATAAAAAAATATAGTAGCATTTGTTTTAATGAAAATAACGGCATGAAGCAGTTATAAGGGGTTAAAGAAAGGTTGTGTGGGGTGTTTTGTTCTTTGCTGTATCTATCAGCATCAGAATGAGGCTCTAATTGTAGGTTATGGAGCACAAAGCTTCATGAGCACAAAGCTTCCATGCAATGCAAACATGTTCTACTTATAATCTAGGCCAATATTGATTCTTATTTTTTATTAGTTCAGACAAACCCTTAATTAAAAATAAGTAGTCCACGGGGTCATGTCTGGGCAGCGGCCATGATAGATCACAATATCAGGGGCTTCTGGAACCATCCATTTAATCCGATGATTATCTTGGGAAAGGTTTTCTTTACTAACAAGTCTGGTGTGTATGTGACTGCAGAACCCTGATCCAGACTGCTGAAGCCTGCACTCTAGACCTCTGCACTCTTCCAGCATACTAGCTGCGTATTGCAGTCACAGGAGGACATCTCCACTAACTCTCAAACAACTCTCAAAAACCCAAAACTCCTTCCAACGCAACTAGCTCCCGTGTCTTTCTCTCTAGAGGCGATCACAGGTAAAGAGCGCAGGCGCAAACCGTTATTCTTATAGACAGAGGTCGGGTTACCATGGCAATGCACTTGTTATGGCGTGCTTTTCGACAAATCCGACATCGGTTGGCAACGCAAACTTACGTACGGCCAAAAAGAGCGACTGCGCGCAACACGCTAATCTTTTCAATGGAAACCTGGTACTAAAATGGAGCCGTAAATTACTTTTAGCTGTCGTCCGCTTCGGTAGCTTACGGCTCCATTTTTTAACGACTCAATGGAAGCGAGGCCTAATATTTCTATTAGCACTGCCCTGGAGTCTATGAAGAAGAAGGGGATTAGTGTAGCTACCCAGCATGCTATAGGTAAGTATTATTGTTCCAAATTACTATGCCTAAAATAAATTGTTTAGTGTTGCACAAGTCTAATTTCAGTCCAATGAGAGGAATATTCAGGGGCCACAATACTTCTGCAATTAACTTCTTTGTGCCAATGTGCAGCATGAAAACCCATCATTGTTTTTATTTCTTTTTTCACGCCTGTAGCTGGAATTACACATACACATTTCTGTTAACAAGCAAACTTTCTTCTTCCCAAAGGGGGTTTGAGTCAGTATAAATGAAACTGCTGGAGAGCTTCACATTTGCTTCACAATCTGGAAAAAAATACAGAGCAAAAATAAGTTGAAATGAAGATTTTAGAATTAGCAGAATATGGACATTTATTTTTAGCTTTAAGAAAGAGAGAAAGAAGGTGAGTTAACTATGATAAATAATTTGATATATACAATAATTATAAAGAGAAAGTAACCTATAATCTAAAGTAAACAGAATAATGCAGTTGCAAAGATTATAAATAAATTTCTGTATGTTTTCATTAATTTATATTATCTTACAAGGAAAGTTAGTAAAATAGCATTATATCCTGGTGTAGTAATTTTATATACTATGTTGTACATTTTTTTTCAGATTATTTATCGATTTACTTTTATGTTATATCACATTCTTGTTGGTGATACACTTAAATACAATAACATAAAATATTGCTTCAAATGTATATTTGTTTTATTATTATAAGCATTTAATTATATTTAAATTTATTTCATACTATAATTTTGCTTCCACAAAATATTAACATTGTATTGTGAATCTTTGGTAGTTCAGTTCTATGTACAATTCTGTCATTGCATACAGCCCTTTCTGAGTAACTAAACTGTATACTGATGTATGATTTACTAAATATTTTAAATTAATTGTATGTATTTATTGTATCAATAACTTGTTGCTAGAGAGGTGTACTGTACAGTGTATTTAATAGGTTACTTTTTCAATCACCTGATTTGCAGATTTGCACATCCAGACAATTTTTGCCATTTTAATTCTGAAAAGATTTATTGAGAAAACACATTTTGCTACCTTTATTATTATTTTTTTTATCATGGGAAACCAAACATCACCCATGGAATTTATTCTTAGTGACATCTCTGAAATCCCTTCTATTCAGATACCATTATCTATAATATTTCTGACTGTCTATATCATAGCACTCATGGGGAATTGGGTTTTAATAGTTATTATATATATACATCCTTTTCTTCAAACCCCTATGTACTTTTTTATTTCGAATCTAGGAAGCTTGGACATATTTTATATATCTACCACAGTGCCTAAAATGTTGGTCAATTCTTTAACTTGTTGGAAAACTATTTCATTTGGAGGTTGTGTGACCCAGCTATATTTTTATCTTGTAATGGCAGCCACAGAGTCTACACTCCTCTCCACCATGGCTTTTGACAGATATATGGCTATTTGCAACCCTTTAAGATATTCTGCTATCATGAATAACAAATTGTGTTTGCAGCTAGCCTTAAGTTCCTGGCTCACTGGCTTTTGTTATTCTGCTATACACACGGCTACCACTTTCAGATTAGACTTCTGCAGATCCAATGTCATCAATCATTTCTTTTGTGACATTTTACCCCTTCTAACTATTTTGTGTACTGATACTAACATTAATATGATTGTGGTCTATGTTGTGGGTGGATTATTAGTGTCAGTTTGTTTCCCACTAATTATAATATCTTATATCTATATAATCAAAACCATACTTAAAATACCATCAGCTTTAGGGCGCAGAAAAACATTCTCTACATGTGTCTCCCACCTCTCATCAGTTTACTTGTTTTATTTTAGTGGGAGTTTTGCTTATTTTCGTCCTCCTTCCTCCAATTCATTATATCATAATAAAATTAATGCTGTGTTCTATACTATATTACCACCTATGTTAAATCCTCTAATATACAGTCTTCGAAACAAAGAGCTAAAAAGGGCAATTAAAAGTATTTTCCATCGGTAGGAAGATTATTATTACCTACTTCAAATTATTATTTCTTTTATTTAGAAGCAAAACATTTATTTTTTGGGGGGTTTTAGTCTCATTATTATACAAATATTATAACAACACAATAATATTGAACTACAATGGCCTAGATTACAAGTGGAGCACAAACAATATTATATTTGTATAGGTGTACACATATATACACACATACACAAATATACACACATACATATATATACAGTAGATATACATACACACAGATTATATATATATATATATATATATATATATACACACACACACAGATAAATATATACACACATATATATATATATATATATATACACACATACATATTTATACGCACAAAAATATACTGTATATATATATATGTGTGTGTGTGTTGTGGGTATAGTAAGTAATTGTGTAATCCTTACATTACACGGGTAAAGCTGACATTACCCAAGTGGCTGTGGGTAAAGCCCAATGTAACATGATAAAACTTCCCAGAGGGCATCGAATCACTGCATTAAACATATATACAATGCACTGTTATTCACACATCTTCACTATCTTTTTTGCCCCTGGGGGTAAACCTCATGCTTCAAGGTTCACCTGGGGTGGATGCCAGAGGATCGGCAGGGCACCTTCCTTGAACCCTCCAGACAGAGGCAAAAAAACAGAGTAGATGGTGAATTACATTACATTGAGCTTTACCCACAGCCACTTGGGTAATGTCAGGTTTACCCGGGTAATCCTAGGATTACCCAGATTTCTGACTTTACCCGTAACATATATATATATATATATATATATATATATATATATGTTATAGACATATACATATATACACATACATATATAGTATGTAATACTTTTTAAAATATATTTTACATGTGTTTTGTTCTTCTTTTATTCTAGCCCTACCGCTTTACTTCGGGTGTCCAGTCATGCTAGAGGGCAACACATAAGTCACAATTTATGATTTGAGCAATGTTTAGCTGTCAGCTGTGCTAAAAATCTATGGTAATTCTGTTTTACCATTGAGTTGTAATACCAGATTGTGCACTATTCTGAGTGCTGGCCCACATTATTGTTAGCGCACCCGGCACTATAAGCCCCCTGCTTAATAAATAGTACTCCACTTGTAATCTAGTCCAATGTTGGTTGTCTGTTTTCAACTTAAATTTTTTATATAATTCATATCAAGGCTCCAAGATTGACAATTATTAAGTTAAAGTTGTTTATAAATGATAAGTCACTAAGGTGATATTGTAATGAATAGATTTGATTTTTAGGAAATCTCTTTACACTTAAAGGGACAGTAAACACCAGAATTTTTGTTGTTTAAAAAGATAGATAATCCCTTTATTACCCATTCCCCAATTTTGCATAACCAACACAGTTATAATAATATACTTTTTACCTGTGATTACCTTGTATCTAAGCCTCTGCAAACTGCCCCCTTATTTCAGTTCTTTTGACAGACTTGCATTTTTAGCCAATCAGTGCTTGCTCTTAGGGGCTTCACATGCCAGAGCTCAATGTTATCTATATGAAACACATGAACTAACGCCCTTTAGTGGTGAAAAACTGTCAAAATGCTTTCCGATTAGAGGCAGTCTTCAAGGTCTAAGAAATTAGCACATGAACCTCCTAGATTTAGCTTTTAACTAAGAATACCAAGAGAACTAAGCAAAATTGGTAATAAAAGTAAATTGGAAAGTTGTTTAAAATTGCATGCCCTATTTAAATCATGAAAGATATTTTGTGACTTTACTGTCCCTTTAAGGGCATATAAATAATTGCTTGCATGGAAATTATTAGATTTTTTTTAATTGTTTTAATGAGAAATCTGTTATTGTTCATGGTTATTTATGTGTGTGTTAAAGGGACACTCAAGTCAAAAATAAAATGTAATGATTCAGATAGAGCATGCAATTGTAAACAACTTTCCAATTTACTTCCATTAACAAAATGTGCGCAGTGTTTTTATAATTATTGTATTATTGTCATGTAACTCTGCATTGGGATAACTTTCTCACTTTAAATTGAAACAGTAAAACTGGTATGTCAATCCACCATGCATTTTGCTGTATTTTTGGACTTTTGCAATTCATAAATATTCACCTCTAAAAATCCCTTTTTAACAATATATGTATCGAGCAAATGGGAATGTATTTCCATGTAACGTGTGAACTGTTCTTTTAAGATCCTCCAGTCAAGGACTCTATTATATAAATACATGAGATTGTATTCATAATGCTTTATATATACCTCATAACACTGAGGGGCATATCTATCAAGCTCCGAATGGCTCGCCAAAAACAGCAGTTATGAAGCAGCGGTCACAAAGACCGCTGCTCCATAACCCTGTCCGTCTGCTCTGAGCAGGCAGACAGACATCGCCGGAATTCAACCCGATCGAGTACGATCGGGTTGATTGACACCTCCTTGCTGGCGGCCGATTTGCCGCAAGTCTGCAGGGGGCGGCGTTGCACCAGCAGCGCTTGTGAGCTGCTGGTGCAATGCTGAATACGGAGAGCGTATTGCTCTCCGTATTCAGCGAGGTCTGGCGGACCTGATCCGTACTGTCGGATCCGGTCCAGCAGACTTTGTTAAATAGAGGCCTCTGTGTTCTGTATATAGAATATTTGAATGTATAAGTTTAAAAAAAACATTACCATAATGCATTTTTTTGTCTCTTTTTTCACACTAAACGTAGCATTATCTACCAACTCCACTGGACACAAAGAAAGGATGGATAGAACCTATCTACAATCTGAGAACACAGCTGCAGGGAGGAGTTTACACTATGAGCATGGTACTTACTTCACACAGATTGAAGTATTTTCAAATAAGTGCACACATTTAGGGGGCTTCCCATTAGCCAGTTGGAGAGTAAATTGGGATTGTTTATCAGAGATCATAGCTGCAATTTTCACTTCCTAACTGTGATACTTTATTGTGATCTGTTGCTATCTGGATCGCTAATCACAGCACTAACTTTTCTTTATTTAAGCTGATTTTTCTCCTTTTGGGGTACAAATATTCTACACTATGGGGCCGATTTATCAAACGTCTGTCCGACATGATCCGCTCAGCGGATCATGTTCGACAGACATTGCTAAATGTCGACAGCATACGCTGTCAGCTTTTAACATTGCACAAGCAGTTCTAGTGAACTGCTTGTGCAATGCCGCCCCCTGCAGATTCACGACCAATTGGCAGCTAGCAGGGGGTGTCAATCAATCTGATCATACATGATCAGGCAGATTGATGTCCGCAGCCTCAGAGGTGGTGGACCAGTTAAGGAGCAGCGGTCTGAAGACCCCTGCTTCATAACTGCTGTTTCCAGCAAGCCTGAAGGCTCGCACGGAAACAGGGGCATCAGGGACCATTCGGCCCTTGATAAATTGGTACATATATATATATATATATATATATATATATATATATATATACAAATCCCAAAAAGGACAGCACAATCTCACTTATAAGAGAAATGCCACGGTGCACTGCAAAAGAGTATCCAAGTCAATCCAAAGGCACAGGCACTTGATGGTCTTTAAATAAAAAAAAAAAAATTATTAAGTCAAATTAAAAAAAGCGACATAACGTTTCGGCACATTGCTGTGCCTTTGTCAAATGTCAAACAGGTATAGCAGGTAACCTAAAACCAATGACAAACAGGTATATACATACTCCTTATATACATATCTAATTACCACCGCAACCTCGAGCGTACCGCCATCAGACACATGTGTATGACGTCATAAAGATGTGCCGACATACGCAGCATCATGGCGTATGTGTCGACGTTGTCATAGCAACGTGTGTAAACTAACAGTGACACTAGCGATTATGAGTAAGGAAAAGGAGGATTTACATTGATCGCACAGCAAGGCTGCTACGAGAAAGCACTTTTTGCATTTCGATCGCTAGTTATATGCTGCTTCAAGTGGGGGTTTGTTTGCAGTGTCATAGTTATCCTTTATGGGATTTGGTTACACTTTATTTTGTTGTGCATCGCTTTTTATGCCCTGAGTTCTCGTAGCAGCCTTGCTGTGCGATCAATGTAAATCCTCCTTTTCTTTACTCATAATCGCTAGTGTCACTGTTAGTTTACACATGTTGCTATGACAACATCAGCACATACGTCATGACGCTGCGTACGTCAGCACATCTTGATGATGTCATACACATGTGTCTGATGGCGGAACGCTCGGGGTTGCGGTGGTAATAAGATATGTATATAAGGAGTGTGTATATACCTGTTTGTCATTGGTTTTAGGTTACTTGCTGTACCTGTTTGATATTTGACAAAGGCACAGCAATGTGCCAAAATATTATGTATATTATGTATATATATATATATATATATATATTTGTATTTGATTTACTTATTATAATAGTAAAATCTATTTTATTATGGTAAATGTGTACATGTGTAAATATATTTCATATTTTAGAGTCTGGCCTAGAGGGTTACATTTTGGGGTGCTTAAATTTAAATGTAAATACCTTTGAAATAGTAAAATAGCATTAGTTCAAATTTTACAAGGATTCACATTAATACAGGTGGGTAATGTTTGGAGATTAACTTTAGGTACAGTGATTTTTTGGGGGTCTGTAAACTAAATTATGGGTCAGATAGAGCATGCAATTTTAAACAACTTCCAATTTTACTTCTGTTATACAATTTGCGTTGTGTCCTTTGTTGAGGAGTAGGCTTAGAGCAGCAATGCCCTGGGAGCTAGCTGAATGCATCTGGTGAGCTATGAAAAAGAGTTATATATCTGCTGCCACCAATCACCAGCTAGCTCCCAAGAGTGTATTACTGCTCTTGAGCTTACCTTTGTATGCTCTTCAACAAATGATACTAAGAACACAAAGTTCATTTGATTATAGAAGTAAGTTGGAAAGTTATTTAAAACTACATTCTCTGTCTGTATCATAAAAGTTTAATTAGGATTTTGCATTTTTAGGAGTTATATTTATAGAATTAAATTCAAGTAGATGGATTGTTTTGGGTAGTGGGTCTAATGTAGACATCTGGTTAAAATAATGGCATCTATTTAACATAATTGAATAACTTAATTATGTTCTAATGTTGATATTCTTCAAAGAAAGTTTGTTTAAAAAATAATAATAAAAGCATTCAAATATTTATATCAATTAATCATAGATTAAAGGTCTCCCATAAAATGTTAACTTTTTACACATACTTTCCTTTAAAAACTTTGAATGCCTCTGGAATTAAATTAACATACGCCCCTTTCATTTCCTACACTACCTTCACATAGAGTACAAAATAAAATTCAAATCACTTATCTTGACTCTCAAGCCAATCTATATTTTCATATTCATCTACAGATGCTCCAAACCACAATTTTTAACTTGTCTATTATCCTCCATTATTATCCCCAAAGATTCACTCATATTGCACCAACTCTGTGGATATCGCTACCTTACTCTTTGAAACATTTTCTAACTCTTCAATGTTTCTCGTTAAAAATTAAATCTTACCACCTTAGAGTCTCTCTTACCCATCGCACACCACATTTAAAGTGATGGTAAATTTCAAACTTTCAGAATGTTGCAATGAAAAATATATTTGTGTACAAGCAAAACAGCATATTTTTTTAAAGTGTGTATATATTTTATAATACAAGATTAATAATCTTACTGTATACCTTCTGTTTCTCCTCCCCTTTCATTTCTTCTTTTGGTTGGTCTGTGATATAGAGAGCAGTCCCACCCAGTCACATGGTCTGCAGCCATCTTGGTTTACGCAAAGGTTTAGAAAATGTGTTTTCTCTTTAACAGCTTATGTTAGACCTGGTAAATTTTAATTTTTTCACTCTATATTCTGTAGCTGCTTGTATGCCATTGAATTAGTGTTGTGCTTGGCTACCCTTGTTATTACTATTATTATTATTATTATTATTATTTATGACTACTACTTTTGCTATGTCTAATAATAATAATAATAATAAAATTAAATAGGGGCCTATCTATCAAGCTCCATACGGAGCTTGAGGCCCCGTGTTTCTGGCGAGCCTGCAGGCTCCCCAGAAACACCAGTTATGAAGCAGCGGTCTAAAGACTGCTGCTCCATAACCCTGTCCGCCTGCTCTGATGAGGCGGACAGGAATCTCCGGAATGATTGACACCCCCTGCTGGCGGCCGATTGGGCGCAAGTCTGCAGGGCGGTGTGGCACCAGCAGCTCACAAGAGCTGCTGGTGCAATACTGAATACGGGGAGCGTATTGCTCTCCGCATTTAGCGATGTCTGTCGGACCTAATCCGCACTGTCCCTTTCAAAAGTAACTCAGTATAGAAAAGAATATTAAAAAAATTAAAAAACATGCTATATATAATTTTACAAAATTCATGTTATATAAAAAAAAAAATCACATATTTTCGAATTCTCCCAATTTTCCTAATTATCGGCTATATTACAAGTGAATCGCTATTTTAACGTATACCTGTAAAGGGGTAAATTTGCCTTTTTACGGGCACACGTTTAATAACCAGCTAACACAAGTTGTTGGTTAATGCTACCGCGAGCTTGCGGTAGCACTTTGCACTAGAATTCATTAACCAAAGATCATATCTCTGGTTAATGAAAAAAATGTCCCCCAATTTCCCCAAAATAAAGTGGACAGTTAATATCTTAATAAAAAAATATAGTAGCATTTGTTTTAATGAAAATAATGGCATGAAGCAGTTATAAGGGGTTAAAGAAAGGTTGTGTGGGGTGTTTTGTTCTTTGCTGTATCTATCAGCATCAGAATGAGGCTCTAATTGTAGGTTATGGAGCACAAAGCTTCATGAGCACAAAGCTTCCATGCAATGCAAACATGTTCCACTTATAATCTAGGCCAATATTGATTCTTATTTTTTATTAGTTCAGACAAACCCTTAATTAAAAATAAGTAGTCCACGGGGTCGTGTCTGGGCAGCGGCCATACTAGCTGCGTATTGCAGTCACAGGAGGACATCTTTCTTTTCACAGGACCAAGTGGAGGGTTCTTTCCTGGACTTAACCACAATGTCAAATGTCAATATATATGAAAGCTGGCCTATGCCGGAGGTCTATTATTATTTGCCTTTTCAGAAGAAAGC
The DNA here is from genome assembly GCF_027579735.1 of Bombina bombina. Taxonomy (NCBI): domain Eukaryota; kingdom Metazoa; phylum Chordata; class Amphibia; order Anura; family Bombinatoridae; genus Bombina; species Bombina bombina. The sequence continues at coordinate 501,163,706 of NC_069500.1, forward strand.
CTCCACTAGCTCAGTTACAGCCTTGCTGTCACAGATAGAACATGTTGGTGAGGAGATGTTTGTATGATCATTATCAGCATGATACTGTCAGTCACTGAAAACATTATAGACTGGAATGGCAGTTGGAGATCTAAGAGGTTCTCAGGAGCCAAATGCATACATATCTGATTTGAACAGTCAATAGGATTTTAGTAGCTCTCATCCTATTGGCTGATTTGAATTTGAATAATCAAATCAGCCAATAGGAATGCAAGGTACACTATTTTGAAAGGGATACCTTGCATTGAAGCTTCAGTGAATGGTAGGGACTGTATGAAGATGACGCTACTTGCTGGATGTCTTTGCCACTACGCGCAGCCGGAATGAAGATAGCAGAAGCCCCCATGATGGATGAAGATGTCACCACCTGGATGAAGACTTCTTGCCGCCTGGATGTCCGGACTTCAACAACCGTGGGTAGATAGTCTGGAGTTAGTGTTAGGTATTTTTTTTATTTTTTGGGGTGGTTTTTTTTCAGATTAAGGTTTGGGCTTTAGAAAAAGAGCTAAATGCCCTTTTAAGGGCAATGCAAAAGAGCTGAATGACCTTTTAAGGGCAATGCTCATACAAATGCCCCTTTAGGGGCAATGAGTAGCTTAGGGTTTTTTTAGAGTTAGGTTTTTTTATTTTGGTTAAGTGGTGGGTTTTACTGTTGGGGGGACTTTGTATTTTTTTACAGGTAAAAGAGCTGTTTAACTTAGGGCAATGCCCTACAGAAGGCCCTTTTAAGGGCTATTGGTAGTTTATTGAAGGCTAGGGGGTGTTTTTATTTTGGGGGGGCTTTTTTATTTTTTATAGGGCTATTTAAATAATTTTGTTTATTATTTTTTGTAAGCGTAGTGTTTTTTATTTTTCGTAATTTAGTGTTAATTATTTTTTGTAATTTTAGATTTTTTAATTTTTTTTCGTAGTGTATTTTTTATATTATTAGAATAGTAAGGTTAGGTTCATTTATAGTTTAATGTTAGTTTATTTTTATTTTACAGGTACGCTTTATTTATTTAAATATAGTTATATTGTAATTTTTATTTAAAGTTATGGGGGTGTTAGGTTTAGGGGTTAATAGTTTAATTTAGTGTTTTGCGATGTTGGGGGCTGGCGGTTTAGGGGTTAATAGGTTTATTTAGTGGTGTAGATGTGGGAGGCCAGAGGTTTAGGGGTTAATATGTTTATTTAGTTGCGGACATGTGGGAGGCCGGAGGTTTAGGGGTTAATAGCTTTATTATAGTGGCGGCAATGTTAGGGAGCAGCGGAATAGGGGTTAATAGCTTTAATATAGTGCCAGCGATGTCGGGGTGTGGCGGAATAGGGGTTAATAACTTTACTATAGTGGCGGTGATGTCGGGGAGCGGCAGAATAGGGGTAATCATTTTTATTAGTGGTGGCGATGTCGGGAGTGGGAGATTAGGGGTTAATACATTTATTTAATAGTCGCGATGTGGCTGGGCAGCAGATTAGGGGTTAATAGGTTTAATATAGTGTTTGCGATGCAGGAGAGTGGCTGTTTAGGGGTTAATAGGTAGTTTATGGGTGTTGGTATACTTTGTAACATTTTAGTTATGAGTTTTGTGAAACACTTTGTGGCGCAAAACTCATAACTACTGCTCTCAGATGGCGGTATGGATTTTGTCGGTGTAGGCTGTAACGCAAGCATTTTAGCCTCATGTACAACCTGTCATACCAGCGCTGTGAAAATCCCATGCAAAAACGTCATTTTTTAAAATGCAAAATGGACGTTGTGTTACAGGCTAAAATGCTTGCAGTATAGCTACACCGACACGACTCGTAATAGTGCGTTACTGCCATTACGCTGAAATTTCCATTTTTTCAGCGTTAAAAGCCGTAACGCAAAACTTGTAATCTACCTGTATGTCATTTAATATGTCATCTTACTTTAAATATAATATATTGCAAGGATGAGAGTTTTAACTATTTGTATCTATAGAAAATGAATGTATATTCTATAATATTCTGTTCTGTTGAGTACATAAAGATAGGTGGTTTATGCTGCCACATATGTTAGCTTTAGATCTGTTATATTATTTGATTTTGCCTTCGTAAGAATAAAAGTTTTTTCAATTGTGATATGAGTAGCTCTCTGAGATCCTAGTGTCAACCTCTTTAGATCCAATGTAAACTAATTGGCCTCTATTTATCAAGCTGTCAACCGCAAATAAGTTGGAATTCCGCAGCGTATTTGCGGCGAACCTGATTCGCCTTGGTTATCAAAGGCTAGAGACCGTCAAAAGTAGAATTTTGTGACGTAACATACGATCCGCTGGACTCAGTCCGACACAGATTGATGGTTACGTCACTCCAGATGTTCCGAACGCAATTTCAGCACAATCTGACTACTTTTGGAAGTTATCAAGATCCTACCAGGAACGCTCGCCACTTTTCCGGCCCAGCGTACCTGGTTTTCAATCCGCTGCCCTGGAGGCGGATGCCATAGGAATCAATGGGAGTCTGACAGCAGCGAAAGCTCATGTTTGCTGCTGCCCGATATCCCATTGATTCCTATGGGAAATGTCTACACCTAACACCCTAACATGTACCCAGAGTCTAAACACCCCTAATCTGCCCCCCCCTACACTGCCACCACCTACTTTATACTTATTAACCCCTAAACCGCCACTCCAGGAGCTCATCACCACTCTAATAAATGTATTAACCCCTAAACCGCCGCTCCTGGAGCCCACCACCACTCTAATAAACTTATTAACCCCTAAACCACCGCTCCCGGACCCCGCTGCAACTAAATAAAGTTATTAACCCCTAAACCGCTGCTCCCGGACCCTGCCGCCACCTACATTATATTTATTAACCCCTAATCTGCTGCCCCTACACCGCCGCCACCTACCTTATATTTAATAACCCCTAATCTGCCCCCCCCTACACCGCCGCCACTATATTAATTGTATTAACCTCTAAACCTAAGTCTAACCCTAACACCCCCTAACTTAAATATAATTTAAATAAATCTAAATAAATTTACTATTATTAAATAAATTATTCCTATTTAAAACTAAATACTTACCTATAAAATAAACCATAAGATAGCTACAATATAATTAATAATTACATTGTAGCTATTTTAGGATTTATTTTTATTTTACAGGCAACTTTGTATTTATTTTAACTAGGTACAATAGTTATTAAATAGTTATTAACTATTTAATAACTACCTAGCTAAAATAAATACAAAAGTACCTGTAAAACACATCCTAACCTAAGTTACAATTACACCTAACACTACAATTAAATAAATTAAATTAATTAACTAAAATTACCTACAATTAAATACAATTAAATAAAATAAACTAAAGTACAAAAAAACAAAACACTAAACTACAGAAAATAAAAAATACAAGAATTTTAAACTAATTACACCTAATCTAAGCCCCCTAATAAAATGAAAAAGCCCACCAAAATAATAAAAATCCCTACCCTATACTAAATTACAAATAGCCCTTAAAAGAGCCTTTTGCGGGGCATTGCCCCAAAGTAATCAGCTCTTTTACCTGTAAAAAAGAAATACAACCCCCACCAACATTAAAACCCACCACCCACACACCCAACCCTACTCTAAAACCCACAAAAACCTAACACTAACCCCCTGAAGATCACCCTACCTTGAGCCGTCTTCACCCAGGCGGGCCCAAGCGGACCTCCAGAGGGGCAGAAGTCTTCATCCGATCCGGGCAGGAACAGCCAATAGAATGCAAGCTCAATCCTATTGGCTGATTGGATCAGCCAATAGGATTTTTCCTACCTTAATTCCGATTGGCTGATAGAATCCTATCAGCCAATTGGAATTCAAGGGATGCCATCTTGGATGACGTCATTTAAAGGAACCTTCATTCTTCGTTAGGATGTCGATGGAAGAGGATGCTCCGCGTCGGATGGATTGAAGATGGACCCGCTCCGCTCTGTATGGATGAAGATAGAAGATGCCGCCTGGATGAAGACTTCTGCCAGTCTGGATGTCCTCTTCTGCCCAGATCGGATGAAGATTTCTGCCCCTCTGGAGGTCCACTTGTGCCCGGCTGGGTGAAGACGGCTCAAGGTAGGGTGATCTTCAGGGGGTTAGTGGTAGGTTTTTTTAAGGGGGGTTTGGGTGGGTTTTAGAGTAGGGTTGGGTGTGTGGGTGGTGGGTTGTAATGTTGGGGGGGGTTGTATTTCTTTTTTTACAGGTAAAAGAGTTGGTTACTTTGGGGCAATGCCCCGCAAAAGGCCCTTTTAAGGGCTATTTGTAATTTAGTATAGGGTAGGAAATTTTATTATTTTGGGAGGCTTTTTTATTGTATTAGGGGGATTAGAGTAGGTGTAATTAGTTTAAAATTCTTGTAATTTTTATTTTCTGTAATTTAGTGTTTGTATTTTTTTCATACTTTAGTTAGTTTTATTTAATTGTAGTTAATTTATTTAATTATTTTAATTATAGTGTAGTGTTAGATGTAATTGTAACTTAGGTTAGGTTTTATTTTACAGGTAAATTTGTATTTATTTTAACTAGGAAGTTAATAAATAGTTAATAACTATTTAATAACTATTGTACCTAGTTAAAATAAATACAAAGTTGCCTGTAAAATAAAAATAAATCCTAAAATAGCTACAATGTAACTATTAATTATATTGTAGCTATCTTAGGGTTTATTTTATAGGTAAGTATTTCGTTTTAAATATGAATAATTTAGTTAATAATAGTAATATTTATTTAGATTTATTTAAATTATATTTAAGTTAGGGGGTGTTAGGGTTAGACTTAGGTTTAGGGGTTAATATATTTATTATAGTTGCGGCGGGGTCCGGGAGTGGCGGTTTAGGTGTTAATAAGATTATTTAGTTGCGGGGGGCTCCAGGAGCGGCGGTTTAGGGGGTAAAACTGTATAGTATAGTGTGGGTGCTTAGTGACAGCATAGCAAGAAAGCTACGAATAAGCCGAAGAGCAGCAAGATCGATGACTGTTAGTTAACAACAGTCCGCTGCTCATCGCCCCATACTTGGTGCGCAGCTTTTTGACAGCTTTCTTAATAAATATGGTGGCGATGTTAGGCAAAATTAGTTGAGCGGATTGGGGCCGTCGAATGCAAGTAAGTAGACAGCTTGATAAATAGAGACCATTGTCTTAAGCCCTTTGGCTGGCCAGCACAGATAACATCCTCCTTAATTCTAAAGTATATTTGATTAGCGAGCCAAATTCATTTAGCTATATCATTAGTTTGACATACTAATTTTCATAATGGGATATATTGGCTTTGACACATTTTCTGTTTAATACTTTCTTCTGCTGTGCCAATTTCTATTTAACTGTAAAGTTAGATAATTTAATAATAGTTATATGTCTTAATTCATCCATCATTTAGAGATTTATCAGATGGGTCCAAGAGTGGCCCTTACCTACAGGGAGGAGAACTTTTCTTTATTTAAAAAATAAGGTGCAATATTCTATGACTATGTTCTTCTTGCACATACTTTTTTACTCTGAAATACCAGGGAAAAGACAGATATATCATTTGTTGCACAGCAAATATCTGACTGCAGAACCCTTGAGACATTTATATTGTTTAGTATGTTATTGTATTGCAATATAAATATAATTTAGCTTTCTGTGCGGGACATTGAGATATATGTTCTTTGATATGGCCTTGTGTAGCAAATATGCAAACTATGACATATTGATTGTCTTTGACGGTTTGCTAATCACATCAATAAAAATCACTCTTTTATGTGAATGGTATTGCATGCATTTTGGTTGTATGATGTCTTTAGGCTATAAGGGCTCCACTGGAGCCACTGCACCCTATACAGTACATTGATTAGGCAGGTGGTTATCATTTATATTGCGATCAACCTCTAATAACTGGAGTATAAGATCCCACATTAAAAACACCTCTGTTTTTCATAAGAAGGAATATGGGGCTCTTTAAGTGCCCTCTCCACCTCGTTAAAGGGATATGAAACCCACACAAAAAATATTTTCTGATTTAGACGAGCATACAATTTTAAAAATTACTTCTATTTTCAAATTTGCTTCAATTCCATGATTTTCTTTGTTGAAGAGATACCTAGGACGGTGTCTACAGCATTGCACAGCAGGAAATAGAGCGGCCATCTAGTGCTTTTCCAAATGGATAACATTCTTGCAAAACTGCTGCCATGTAGTGCTCCAGACATCAGCAGGCTCCTGTGCTTTTTTCCCTGTTTTTTTTAAAAAAAAAAATACCAAATAAACAAAGAAAATTCATAATAGAAGTAAATTAGAAAGTTTTTTAAAATTGCATGCTCTGTCTATCAAAGAAAAAAAATGTGTTTCATATCCCTTTACACACTGCAAAGCTGTGTGCTTGCAGCAGCTAATCACTATTACTGTGATGATAGCAGGATGTGATGTCACTAGCTGGTGGGCGGGGCTTAGGTCCGGTGTCTGTGTCGCAGTTAGTTTAATACAATCAACCTGTCTGGATGTGTATTGCTATGCTCTGTAATAAAATAGAGTTGTACCATCATTGCTGTGTCCTGCATATGTCCTGCATCTCATGACATGGTGTCAGAAGTTCTGGACTGCGCTTCTGTTCCTGATCGATTGCAATGTCAAAGTTTACCCCACCTGAGCCTTTTGACTTTTCTCAGCCTGCAGCTTGGCCCACATGGCGTCAGCGGTTTCAGCGCTTCAGGATTGCATCCAAACTGAACAAGGAGAGTGGTGAAGTACAAGTTAATTCTCTTTTATACTCCATGGGGAAAGATGTAGAGCCAGTGTTCAATGCTTTTACTTTTCAAGAAGGGGAAGAAGTTAACTTTGATATAGTTATGGATAAACTCAGTGCCCACTTTGTGCCCAAAAGAAATGTGATTCATGAGAGAGCTTGTTTTCACAAACGTAATCAGCGTGTGGGAGAATCTGTGGAGTCATTTGTGCGCAGCCTGTATGAATTAGCTGAATTCTGTGAGTTTGGTGTTGCTAAAGAAGAGCAAATCAGAGACAGAATAGTTATTGGAATTGCAGATGCTGAAGTCTCCCTGAAGCTGCAGTTAGAACCTGATTTAACGTTAGAAGGGGCTATTAGGATGGCCCGCCAGAGTGAACTGGTGAAAAAGCAAAGTGCTGATCTGAGGTCTGAGAGTATTGTGGATGAAGTGCAACAGTCTAGAAAAATTACTAGTGAAAGGCACAGTGTGAGCGGTAGATCAAAAGTACTGGAAAGGCCTAGAAGTGGATGGGCGCAACACGGCCGATGCACACGGTGCTACCGGGCTCATGATCAGAGTGCTATATGCCCGGCCAGAGATAAAAGATGCAGAAAATGTAACAGAATAGGCCATTTTGAAGTGGTGTGTAAAACTGAATACATTAAGGAGATGCAGGTGGACAGTGACCAGGAGGGCCAGGAAGTGTCTTTTGTGGGGTCTGTTGTGGAACGGACAAGCTCAGAGGAAGATTGGAAAGTTACTTTTACTGTAATGGGAGCCAAAGTTGATTTTAAGATTGACACAGGAGCTGATATCACTGTAATGTCTTTTGCTGAATTTATGAAACTGCCTAGACAGCCCCAGCTGGCGAAGGTTACTACTAATGTTCATAGTCCTGGTGGCCGCATTGATTGTGTGGGGAAGTTTCTTGCCAGCTGTGAGTACAAACAAAAAAAGTTCACCATGTGGGTGCATGTGATCCGAGGTCAGTGTGTTAACAGTTTATTGAGCAGAAAAGCAGCCTGTGACTTGGGCCTCGTGGCCAGAGTGAATGAGATCTCTGAAGATATGTTTGGCGAGTTGGGCCTACTGAGCTGCAAACCTGTCCGTATAGCTCTTAAAAGTGACGCAGTCCCGTACAGTATTTCTACTCCTCGTAGAATTCCGTTCCCGCTCATGCCTCAAGTGGAGAAAGAGCTCATGCGTATGAAGTCTATGGGGGTTATTGAAGAGGTTGTTGAAGCAACTGATTGGTGTGCCCCCATTGTTCCTGTTGCAAAGAAAAACGGAAAGGTGCGCATCTGTGTGGACCTGAAAAGGTTGAATGAGGCAGTGAAGAGGGAGAGATTTGTGCTGCCGACATTGGAAGATATAGCCCCGAAGTTGGCTGGGGCGAAGTTCTTTTCCACATTAGACGCTTCTAGCGGCTTTTGGCAGATCCCCCTGGATCCAAAGTGCCGCAAACTGACTACCTTCATCACTCCGGTAGGTCGGTTCTGCTTCTGTAGACTTCCCTTTGGGATATCCTCCGCTCCTGAGATCTTTCAGAGGGAAATGAGTTCTCTCCTGAGTGGCCACGTGGGCACAGCAGTCGTCATGGACGACATTCTAGTGTATGGGTCTACAGTGGAAGAGCATGATCAGCGTTTGAGTTGTGTGCTGCAGGCTATCAAAGAGTCTGGGCTGAAGCTGAATAAAGAAAAATGTCATTTTAGGAAAACTGAATTATGCTACTTTGGGCATATCATCAACGGGGATGGCATCAAGCCGGACCCCGAGAAAATTCGGGCTATCGAACAGATGAAAAGCCCTTCGGATGTACATGAGCTGAGACAGATATTGGGCCTTGTAAATTACGTGGGCAAGTTTCTTCCAGATTTATCTACAGTTTTGCACCCTATCACAGAGTTGCTTAAGAAAGATGTTGCCTGGGTCTGGGGACCCTCACAAGAAAAAGCGTTCCTGCATGCTAAGTCCCTGCTGGGGTCTGCCCCAGTGCTGGGGTTCTACGACCCTTCAAAAAAGACTGTGGTTAGTGCTGATGCAAGCAGTTATGGGTTGGGGGCTGCACTCCTGCAGCTGAATGACAACAAACTACAGCCCATCGCCTACTGTTCCCGCACACTGACGGCTGCGGAGTCAAAATACGCTCAAATTGAGAAAGAGTGCCTGGCTGCAGTTTGGGCCTGTGAACGCTTTCAGCGTTATCTAGTGGGTTTGGAGAAATTTAGTCTGGAAACTGACCACAAACCGCTAGTCCCTCTTATCAATTCTTATGACATCGACAAAACACCCTTGAGATGCCAGAGACTTTTAATGAGACTGCTCAGGTTCAATGTTCAGGCAGTGCATGTGCCGGGGAAGCAGCTGGTTGTGGCAGATACACTGTCCAGGCTCCCGCTGGCTGCTGCTGAAGAATCCTCTACAGAATCGGATGTAAAAGTGTATGTTGATTCAGTTCTGGCCTCTAAGTCCATTTCTTCAAGGAAACTGGAAGAGATAAAGAAAGAGACATATTTGGACACAGATCTGCAAGAAGTTATAAGGTACATAAGAGATGGCTGGCCCGAGAGCCGGGCAGCCTGGATGTCTTTAAATGCTTACCAGCCAGAGAGGTCGCAGCTCACGGAGCTGGAGGGGTTGGTGCTGTTCCAAGACCGTATTGTAATTCCTGTCAGCATGAGGAAGGAGATGTTAAACAGGATTCATGATGGCCACTTAGGCATTACAAAGTGCAGAGAAAGAGCAGCTACAGCTGTGTGGTGGCCTGGGATCAGCTCCGACATTGCAAATCACGTGTCTAAATGTGCCTTTTGCCGGGAACGCCGGCCTACTCAGAGAAGGGAGCCCTTAATGTCTACTCCGCTGCCTGCGGGGCCGTGGCAGAAAATAGCTGCTGATTTGTGCGAACTGCACGGGAAAAAGTTTCTTGTTGTTATCGACTACTATTCCAGGTATTTGGAAATAGCACCCCTGAATGATATCACAAGTCAGGCCGTTATCATTCGCCTGAAGAGCTTGTTCGCCCGCTGGGGCATTCCAATGGAGCTGGTGAGTGATAATGGCATGCAGTTCGCTTCTACAGAGTTCAGTGCCTTCAGCAGGGAATATGATTTTGTACATTCCACGTCAAGTCCACATTATCCGCAGGCCAACGGAATGGCTGAAAGGGCAGTTCAAACAACAAAATTCATCCTAAAGCAATCTGAACCGTACCTAGCCCTCTTGTCATACAGGGCGACGCCCATTCAAGCCACCGGGTTTAGCCCGGCACAGCTGATGCTAGGACGCCAGATTCGCACCACTTTACCCTCAGTGGGTGTCTTCAAGCCGCCTGGCCCTGTTCCTCGGGACGAAGTCCTTAGGAGGGATGAAGAGGCCAAAAAGGGTTATCGTTTCTTCTACGACAGGAGACATTCTGTCAGGCCTTTACAGGAACTGAAAGCGGGCCAAAGTGTCAGAATTAAACTGGATGATGAGAAGAAATGGAAGACGCCTGCTACGGTAGTGGGCCGCTCTCCAGAACCAAGGTCTTACACAGTCCTTACAGAGGGAGGGACGGTTACACGCCGTAACCGAAGACATCTTCAGCCTGTACCTGAGAGTCTGGAACCGGATACCTCAGTACCACCGCCGGTGGGATCTCCTGTTCTAAGAGAGGTGCCTTCCCCTCAGCAAGATCATAGCGGGGATATATATTTGCCTCCAGCAGACTCTTGTTCACCATCTTCTGTATCAGAGGACAGTTCATGCAAAGTTACATCAAGCGGAAGAGTGGTGAGGCTTCCGGCCCGATACAGGGACTGACTTTAGCTAGAACAGTGACCGGAAGTATGGGCAGAATAATCCCATGGTCACTGTGGACTAGGGTAGTCTACCCCGATGTCCAAGTCAGGATGTAATTTATTTGTTCATGTTTTCTAATCTATCTGTTTTTATAATGTTCTAAAACAAAATGTTGTTGTATACCCTGTTGGTGTACCTTGTTATTTAATATATGTGAATGTATGCTTTGCCTTTGAAAAAGGGGAAGATGTGATGATAGCAGGATGTGATGTCACTAGCTGGTGGGCGGGGCTTAGGTCCGGTGTCTGTGTCGCAGTTAGTTTAATACAATCAACCTGTCTGGATGTGTATTGCTATGCTCTGTAATAAAATAGAGTTGTACCATCATTGCTGTGTCCTGCATATGTCCTGCATCTCATGACAATTACTATGGTGATTAGCTGAAAATAACATAAGGGGTTTCATACCCCTGTGTCAGGCCCCTAGGTCCATAATTTAACCAGTGATAAGAAGGATACAGGCAGTACCACTACTGGGCGTAGTGATGCTTCAGAGCTGTGGTGCACCAAGGATAGTGCACTGTTTATCTGCAGTAGACTAAAAATATCACAGAGTGTGCTCTCACACAGGGCGCCATGTAATAAGGCTTCAAAATCATCGCACTAAGCGTTTCAAATTTACCCACCGGCATTCGCACATAGTGGATTTAACTTTGTTTACATCAATGTACTAAAAACCAACCCGTAAAATATTGCGTCTAATCTGTCTCGAAGACAATCAGATTACTTATAACTTTGAAGCTTCGCTCGGCGCAAAAGAACAAAGTTACTAAGCAGTCTACGGTCTATTGGTCGATTTCTTAACCAACGTGACCATATAGGTGTAATATTCGTCATACAAGCGGCAACATAAGCTGCTCACATGTAAAAGAATATATTTCCCAGAAATCTACTAAAATAACCAGCACCCCCTATTTAAAAAAAAATAATTAATTAACATTTATAATAATAATACAATTGAAAGATGCTCCATTTTAAGACAATAGACTTTAAGATCTTACTATCTAGTTCTGAAATATAATTAAAGGGACAGTGCAATTAAAACTATAATTTTCTTATATAGATTGAGAAGGCATTAGTGTATAAATAATTACCTAAAAGCCATCCTTCGGCATCTTTCTATCCTCAAACTTCCGATATAACCCAGACTGATGCAAAATATAGGAATCATGGCAGGACCCAGGAAAGTTGGAACGGACACTGATTATTTTCATGTTATGGTCACACACCATCTGAACGTTGAGAGAATGGTACTGTTTTCTATTACAGTAAGCGATTGATGGCTCTAAAAACATTGGGCATTCCGGACATTCTATAAAAGTTGGACTTCACAGATTGCCACTCTTCAGCAGTTAATGGAAGGCACACATACCGTGGAAAGACCACCATCAATGCGTTTATTACTTTTGTTAAGTGCCTAGAAAATGCAAACGGGCTTATGCCAATTATTACACTAGACACATTCTGGAAAGAACCCATGGCAAAAAAGTGTAATGCTGCCAACAGTTTTAAGAGTCCAGGTATGGCTTGTGAACGAGCTGTCATTGGCTCAAGGTATTCTGCTATTTCATTGTAAAGGTCCATTATAGATTCTCTGTCCAAATGGAATCTCTGGATAACCTCACGATCAGAAATGGCTTCAAAACCCATACAAGGGAGAAAAACTCTTGGAACTCTTCTTCTTTGACCTCCTCTCCTTCTTTGAAATTCATTATTTCCAACAGGTGCCTGTATAGCCCTTCTTCCTCATAATTGAATAAATTGAAAGATAAAACACATGTTAAAGTGTCTCCATCTTCATTCACTGCTGGCAAACTAATAATGAAATTATTTTTGTCTACCTGCTTAACTTAAGTACTTCAACCTTGTGTCAGTCTGATACCCCCTATAGTTTTCTATTGTATTCACAACCTAAATGGTCGCAAAGCAAATCACACAAAGTTAAAGCAAAGGTTTGAGCGGACGGATTGGTTGTAACATTGATAAATTAGAGTTAGAATCGATTAGTTGCGGAAAAGTACAATCGCAGATGAAAAAAAGTGGTTTATAAATTTGATAGTGGCTTGGTAAATTTGATTTTTACACGAAAATATACACAAAAGGTCACTTTGATGTTTAGTACATGGCACCCACACTGCTATTTGTAACTCCAACCTTGAGGCAGAAAGTAGGACAAAAATGGCACAGGATGGTTTTTAAAAAAAGGCCTTTTATAGCTATATATAGCTATATCCGGGCTTTATCAAGACGGATAAAGCCTGCTGGCCAAACGCGTAGACGTTTTTCAAGTAAATCCCAAGGATTGAATATTGGCTCTATGGTCCCCTGCATAATCTCAGATCCATACGAGTACAGGGGAATAGAGCGTCAACAAACGGCCGTTTGTTTCCTAAGCCCAAGATCCTGCAAACACGCTGTAGTGTGCACCACAATTGTATGCCTTGGAAAACCACTTATAATATATAAGTGCAGAAGCCGCCGCTAGAGCCCACAAATGACTTATAGGAAACAAAGACATCCTCAGCCGGGAACGAGTGTTGACATCTAAATCACATACACGCAGGAGCGTGCTCAGGATTTGCAACACCCGGCGGATCTTGCATTGTACAAGTTTCAAAAGTGAAGGAGAGGCCTAGCACTATACCGGTAAGGCATATCAAATCAACATTAGATACTGAACGTGTCAGAAGACCCGGTAAGCCCCCCCCCCCCTTCTTACATATACAACATATAGTGAGTTTCTACAATCACTGACATCTTTTCATATTGCAAAGAGAAAAAAAGACACTTTATTACAAAAGACTGTTTATTTATGATGTCAAATCAGCTTCAGTGAAAAAGAAACATTGTATCGAACTGTGTTTAATTAACATCAAGAGACAGACCTCTCTTATGATTTGTCACACACTGGAAAGACTCTAGCAAACTTTGTTTATGATTAACTCTTATGGTATAAGGTGGAAATATTGATAGGCATATTTTATCTAGCTGAACCTGCTTCAGATTGTCTTATTATTTTATACTTGAATGATTTTATTCGTTATATCATTGTTAAATTTTACTACAAAGGGAGACGTCCCGCATTGTAGTTGTATTAATTGTATTAATACATTTTATTTTTGGTCACATGTGCAAGTTAATATATTAGTCTCCATAACACCCTTACAGCTTCTTAGGGCTCCTGAACTATTTTAGTTGTTTTTATATGTATTTACAGACATATATACACATATAAACACATACATATACAGGTATACCCCACGGGTTAGGGACCGGGGACCGCTGTAAAGTGAAAACTGCCTTTAAGTGAAACAAGGTTTTAGCTTTCTTTTCACTTGCCAGTGTGTTTAAACACTTGTAAACATGTTTGAACTAACATATATTTGGTGTGCAATAGTGCTACGTTTAGTTTAACACTAGCACAGCACAGTATTCAATTAGTATTCAATAAATACTGTACCTGTAATATGGTGGCAATTACTGTATTAAAATTTGCCAGAATATAGCACTGAGACACAAATTTCACTGTAATGCTGTAAACAGAGTGAACTAAGCATAACAAAATTATGTCAGTTACTTTTCTCACAATCTCACGAAGATTACAGCACTGTTTCAAAATCCTTGGAGGTTGAACTTCAGTTCCACAAAGCACTGTATTAGTGAAGCACTGTAAAGGGAAGCGCTGTAATGTGAGGTATACCTGTATATACATACAGGGAGTGCAGAATTATTAGGCAAGTTGTATTTTTGAGGATTCATTTTATTATTGAACAACAACCATGTTCTCAATGAACCCAAAAAACTCATTAATATCAAAGCTGAATATTTTTGGAAGTAGTTTTTAGTTTGTTTTTAGTTTTAGCTATTTTAGGGGGATATCTGTGTGTGCAGGTGACTATTACTGTGCATAATTATTAGGCCACTTAACAAAAAACAAATATATACCCATTTAAATTATTTATTTTTACCAGTGAAACCAATATAACATCTCAACATTCACAAATATACATTTCTGACATTCAAAAACAAAACAAAAACAAATCAGTGACCAATACAGCCACCTTTCTTTGCAAGGACACTCAAAAGCCTGCCATCCATGGATTCTGTCAGTGTTTTGATCTGTTCACCATCAACATTGCGTGCAGCAGCAACCACAGCCTCCCAGACACTGTTCAGAGAGGTGTACTGTTTTCCCTCCTTGTAAATCTCACATTTGATGATGGACCACAGGTTCTCAATGGGGTTCAGATCAGGTGAACAAGGAGGCCATGTCATTAGATTTTCTTCTTTTATACCCTTTCTTGCCAGCCACGCTGTGGAGTACTTGGACGCGTGTGATGGAGCATTGTCCTGCATGAAAATCATGTTTTTCTTGAAGGATGCAGACTTCTTCCTGTACCACTGCTTGAAGAAGGTGTCTTCCAGAAACTGGCAGTAGTACTGGGAGTTGAGCTTGACTCCATCCTCAACCCGAAAATGCCCCACAAGCTCATCTTTGATGATACCAGCCCAAACCAGTACTCCACCTCCACCTTGCTGGCGTCTGAGTCGGACTGGAGCTCTCTGCCCTTTACCAATCCAGCCACGGGCCCATCCATCTGGCCCATCAAGACTCACTCTCATTTCATCAGTCCATAAAACCTTAGAAAAATCAGTCTTGAGATATTTCTTGGCCCAGTCTTGACGTTTCAGCTTGTGTGTCTTGTTCAGTGGTGGTCGTCTTTCAGCATTTCTTACCTTGGCCATGTCTCTGAGTATTGCACACCTTGTGCTTTTGGGCACTCCAGTGATGTTGCAGCTCTGAAATATGGCCAAACTGGTGGCAAGTGGCATATTGGCAGCTGCACGCTTGACTTTTCTCAGTTCATGGGCAGTTATTTTGCGCCTTGGTTTTTCCACACGCTTCTTGCGACCCTGTTGACTATTTTGAATGAAACGCTTGATTGTTCGATGATCACGCTTCAGAAGCTTTGCAATTTTAAGAGTGCTGCATCCCTCTGCAAGATATCTCACTATTTTTGACTTTTCTGAGCCTGTCAAGTCCTTCTTTTGACCCATTTTGCCAAAGGAAAGGAAGTTGCCTAATAATTATGCACACCTGATATAGGGTGTTGATGTCATTAGACCACACCCCTTCTCATTACAGAGATGCACATCACCTAATATGCTTAATTGGTAGTAGGCTTTCGATCCTATACAGCTTGGAGTAAGACAACATGCATAAAGAGGATGATGTGGTCAAAATACTCATTTGCCTAATAATTCTGCACTCCCTGTATATAGACATATATGCAAGTGCATTGGAGTCCTTTGAAGTTAAGTAGATGAAAACACATTAAAGCATATTTATGCAATATTCATATTTAAGAAAGGTTTTAACTATGTATTTACTGTAAATATTTAACATTCCGATGTTCTGCACATAGCAATATATGTTCTATGTATTTCCAAATAGATATTCCTATATATATGTATATATCGACTGGCATGTATATAAAGGTATAGATTTATATTGTACCAAAATACCATCAGATATATGTAGAAATTTGTATTTATGAATAAATAGAACATATTCTGTTATTTATAGAACATTAGAATGGGAAATATTCATATATTCATGTTTGGTTAGCACAAACAAGAATATGCAATCATGTTTGTGCAAGAGTGGGGGGGTTAGTTTTTGTCCACTTTTTTTTTTCTCTATTGATTTATGTAAAAGGAAACTATGAGGCCTATTTATTAAAGGTCTGTCGGACCTGATCCAACAGCGCAGATCAGGTCCGACAGACCTCGCTGAATGCGGAGAGCAATACGATCTCCGTATTCAGCATTGCACCAGCAGCTCTTGTGAGCTGCTGGTGCAATGCCGCCCCCTGCAGATTCACTGCAAATCGGCCACCAGCAGTGGGGTGTCAATCAACCCGATCTTACTCAATCGGGTTGAATTGTGGCGATCTCTGTCCGCCTGCTCAGAGCAGGCAGACAGGGTTATGGAGCAGCGGTATTTAAACCAGAGCTTGATAAATGGGCCTCTATGTGTCTATGTGAACACACACGAGAAATTCTAACTTTGGATCTTTGTGCTAGTTTTGAGAACCAAAACCAAGACCACAACATAATAAAATTGGCTGATCTTGAAGGAAGAGATTATCTCTTTATTTACTTAAAATTATCCTTATCTTTTCTTTTACTGTATTCACAATGAGACCAGTATTTAGGCCCTGATATTCAAAACATCGCTAGACTGTCGAGAAATTGCTTTTTTGGGGTTTCCAGGCTTGCAGACCCTCAGTCTGTCAATATATTCTAAAAAAGTGGGCTAAACTCGTTGTGCTGGGTAAAAATTAGGGATGGGCGAATGTTTCTAAAAATTCAAAATTTAAAATGAATTTTGATACATTCGTTCGTTCGAATCGAATTTTGAAAGTTTATATAACATTCTAACATTCCATTTTCGAATTTTGGTTTTCAAATATTTCAATAACATTCAAAAATATTCCTTCGGGTCACAGTGAGTACAGCCGCACCGGAGTTGGTTGAGAGAAGGGATTCAGCCCCTTGATTTTTCTATATACTCCTGATAATTAAGAGGCATTAATTAAATAGATTTAAATTGTTTATCAGAATGGATATTAGTTTCCCTTTCCTTAATGCCCATAATGAAGTCCTAAGGGGCTGATGTCTGGTATTAAGGGAACATTCTGAAACAGTGACTATCTATCTTGTTTATAGGTTAATATCTTGTTAGTACTCACTCACAGTTGGTTATCTATACTTGCTCTGTTATAATCAATAATGAGTGATATTTGTTAATAGATCCTATTTCTCTTATCTCTGTTATATGAATAGTAATTACCATGTCAGGAAATGATGAAGGCTCACTTACTGCCCTTTGTTGTACCATTATACAAATATTTCATAAATGTTGTGTGAGATGCTTTTGCCGTCAGCGGCCGAGACGGCGGGCTATTTTCTACTTCATTTTACTTTGTTTAAGGGTATCACAGTGGATGGAAAACCTCATAGCCAGTGCATCACACTGAGACTTATATTCATTGAGACCTCTATGAAGGGACACAGGTCTGCCTAGTACTGTCAACCTTTATTTAGTTTTTACTGTTACTGGTGAACTTAATCTTTTTGTGTTAAAAGTACTGACCTATAAGAATGCAAAAAAAAAAAAAAAAAAAAAAAAACAGGATACTTTGAGATATTATCTCTTAGGAGTAACTTCTAATATGCCCCCCATTCTTGTTAAATACATAATCATTGTCACATTATTTGCTTACCTAAACTTTTCAATTCCACCCATGGTTGCTCTCCCAAAACTGCTCTAGGTTCTCCCTCTACTCAAGCCCTGTTAATTTTGTTTGTGCCCAACATTATTCATAACCTCAAATCATATTATCTGTATTGAACGCGTCTAGATGATGTTTTAAGATATAAAAGACCATCCTGGGGTTATTATAATAGTTCTTTTTTTACAGATTTAAGTACCTTTACTGTAGATTTTAAGGGGCCTGAGTGACATACTGTTTAGCTTTAAGATTAATTTCTTAATCTGACCTCCAGGTATAAGTAGTATCATTAATAATATTGACAGATGTACAAAATCTATAAGATCACTATAATTTTTAATAAAATATACAATGAGGATTGTCATCTGAGATCCAAAAGTGGTCTCAACAATTGAAAGATCACCCCCTATATCTTACACAAATCTTGACGAGGTCCAAGAGTGGCTTCATGTGTTAATTTGGAGGTTAATTAAACATCAGGCATTTGGCTTATACATTATATCTTTGTACCTCTTATGAAGGAGCATGTGTTGCATGGACAAACATTCGGTGCCATATGATGCCTGGGTTCTATTAATACCATGCTGTATCAATTTTTATTTTATGTAGGCCTTATCTCAATCCTCAAATAGAATACCCCTCTACTCTTTTTATGTTAAATCTAAGGGCCCAAGAGAGGTCCAAGCCTTTCCAATGGGGATAAAAATGAGGAATTTTGTCTAAATATTTGCAAAAGCGTTTTTCAGCATTACTTGTAACCTTTTTTTTTCTATGTATGTCTGTTTTATAATTGTAATGCATACGTCCTCAATAAAAACATTTAAAAAAAATTTAAAAAAAATATTCATTCGAATATTAGAATGTTTAGCTATCGGCTAGATTTAGTGTTCTGCGGCCAAAGGGGTGCGTTAGCTATGCCTGCTTTTTTTCCCCCACACCTTTTAAACAACGCTGGTATTTAGAGTTGTCTGAAGGGCTGCGTTAGGCTCCAAAAAGCTCCAATCGGAATTGGAGGGACGCCATTTTGGATGACGTCCCTTAAAGGAACCTTCATTCGTCGTTAGTCCGTCGGTGAAGAAGGATGGCTCTGCGTCGGCTGCTTGAAGATGGTCCCGCTCCACGCCAGATGGAAGAAGATAGAAGATGCCGCTTGGATGAAGATGTTTGCCGGTCCGGATGTCCTCTTCTTGCCGGATAGGAGGAAGACTTTGGACCCTCTTCTGGACCTCTTCTTTCCGGATAGGAGGAAGACTTCAGAGCCTCTTCTGGACGGATCGGTGATACCCGGCGTGGTGAAGATAAGGTAGGAAGATCTTCAGGGGCTTAGTGTTAGTTTTTTTAAGGGGTGTTTGGGTTAGATTAGGGGTATGTGGGTGGTGGGTTGTAATGTTGGGGGGGTATTGTATGTTTATTTAAATGCAAAAGAGCTGTTTTCTTTGGGGCATGCCCCGCAAAAGGCCCTTTTAAGGGCTGGTAAGGTAAAAGAGCTGTTTAATTTTTATTTTAGAATAGGGTAGGGCATTTTTTTATTTTGGGGGGTTTGCTATTTTTTTAGGGGGCTTAGAGTAGGTGTAATTAGTTTAAAATTCTTGTAATCTTTTTTTATTTTTTGTAATTTAGTGTTTGTTTTTTTTTTTTTATTAATTTAGTTGATTTAATTGTAGATAATTGTAGGTAGTTTATTTAATTAATTTATTGATAGTGTAGTGTTAGGTTTAATTGTAACTTAGGTTAGGATTTATTTTACAGGTAATTTTGTAATTATTTTAACTAGGTAGCTATTAAATAGTTATTAACTATTTATTAGCTATTGTACCCGGTTAAAATAAATACAAATTTGCCGGTAAAATAAATATAAATCCTAAAATAGCTACAATATAATTATTATTTATATTGTAGCTATATTAGGGTTTATTTTACAGGTAAGTATTTAGCTTTAAATAGGAATAATTTATTTAATAAGAATTATTTTATTTTGTTAGAATAAAATTATATTTAATTTAGGGGGGTGTTAGGGTTAGGGTTAGACTTAGCTTTAGGGGTTAATACATTTATTAGAGTAGCGGCGAGGTCCGGTCGGCAGATTAGAGGTTAATACTTGAAGTTAGGTGTCGGCGATGTTAGGGAGGGCAGATTAGGGGTTAATACTATTTATTATAGGGTTTTTGAGGCGGGAGTGAGGCGGATTAGGGGTTAATACATTTATTATAGTAGCGGTGAGGTCCGGTCGGCAGATTAGGGGTTAATAATTGTAGGTAAGTAGCGGCGACGTTGGGGGGGCAGATTAGGGGGTAATAAATATAATATAGGGGTCGGCGGTGTTAGGGGTAGCAGATTAGGGGTACATAGGGATAATGTAGGTGGCAGCAGTGTGTGGTCGGCAGATTAGGGGTTAAAAAATGTAATAGAGTGGCGGCAATGTGGGGGGCCTCGGTTTAGGGGTACATAGGTAGTTTATGGGTGTTAGTGTACTTTAGAGCACAGTAGTTAAGAGCTTTATGAACCGGCATTAACTCCTGGCTTTTCTCTGTGGCTGGAGTCTTGTCGTTAGATTTCTGACGCTCACTTCAGCCAAGACTCTAAATACCAGCTTTGGAAAGATCTCATTGAAAAGATAGGATACGCAATTGGCGTAGGGGGATCTGCGGTATTGAAAAGTCGCGGCTGGAAAGTGAGCGTTAGACCCTTTCATGACTGACTCTAAATACCAGCGGGCGGTAAAAACCAGCGTTAGGAGCCCCTAACGCTGGTTTGGACGGCTAACGCAGAACTCTAAATCTAGGCGTAAGATAGCTACAATGTAACTATTAGTTATATTGTAGCTATCTTAGGGTTTATTTTATAGGTAAGTATTTAGTTTTAAATAGGAATAATTTAGTTAATTGTAGTTATTTTATTTAGATTTATTTAAATTATATTTAAGTTAGGGGGGTTAGGGTTAGACTTATTTTTAGGGGTTAAAAACTTTAATATAGTGGCAGTGACGTTGAGGGCGGCAGATTAGGGGTTAATAATTGTTTTTAGGTTGCGGCGACATTTGGGGGTGGCATATTAGGGGTTAATAAATATAATGTAGGTGTCGGCGATGTTGGGGGCAGCAGATTAGGGGTTCATAACTATAATGTAGATAGCGGCGGTGTCCGGAATGGCAGATTAGGGGTTAATAAGTATAATGCAGGTGTCAGCGATGTCGGGGGCGGCAGATTAGGGGTCAATAAGTGTAAGATTCGGGATGTTTAGACTCGGGGTTCATGTTAGGGTGTTAGGTGTAGACATAAAATGTGTTTCCCCATAGGAATCAATGGGGCTGCGTTAGGAGCTGAACGCTGCTTTTTAGCAGGTGTTAGATTTTTTTTCAGCCAGCTCTGCCCCATTGATTCCTATGGGGAAATCATGCACGAGCACGTTTTGCCAGCTCACCACTACCGTAAGCAGCGCTGGTATTGAGGTGAGATGCGGAGCAAAATTTTGCTCTCCGCTCACTTTTCTGCGGCTAACGCCGGGTTTAAAAAAAAACGTAATACCAGCGCTGTCTGCAAGTGAGCGGTGAGCATAAACTGCTCATTAGCCACGCACAGCTTTACAGACAAAATTTGTAATGTACCCGTATGTTTCCCCATTTAAATATAGGTTTCTCCCATGAAGTGCCCTTGAAACTCCCACTCCCTATATATTTGCCATGTCTGTAATCTACAAAAAAAAACAACTTGCTATTAAAACTGTAGGAGCTGGGGATGTGGTAAATGAAACTTAGAAACGGTGCGTTTTTTTAAAGCACTTTTTACAGTATTAGAAATGTTTAAAAATGCACTATAGTGACCAGGAAAAACAGCAGTAATTTTTAGTTAAAAAAAAACAAACAATATTTATAATAAATTACATATTTTTACAGTATAATACATAATGTACACAATACATTACACCTCAAATAAGCCTCCCTTTAGCAAACTGTCTAATGTAAGTCTGGTGTATGGTCCTCTTTAAAGCTGAAATGCAAATCTATCTTCATGTCTGCCTGATTTAATCAGATTTCATCTATTTCTGCATCTAAAACAACTTAAAATCATACACCTAGATTACGAGTTATGCGCTTTAGGGAAATTAACGAACGCAACAAAAGTTGCGTTATTTAACCCACTATAGCGCAGTCATTGCAAGTTTTGAAACAGCTGCCTTGTGCGTGCAATATGGTTGCGTTGAGCTCCATACTGCACACAATACAAGCGCTGTTTTGACGTGCTCGTGCACGCTTTCACCATAGATATCAATGGGGAGAGCGGGTTAGAAAAAAACCTAACACGTGCGATTGCGGAAAGAAAAGCTCTGTAACGCAGCCCCATTGATGTCTATAGGGAAACAAAAGTAACGTTTAAACCTAACACCCTAACATAAACCCTGAGTCTAAGCACCCCTAATCTGCTTCCCCCAACATCGCTGACACCTACATAATGTTATTAACCCCTAATCTTCCGCTCCCAATATCGCCGCCACCTAACTAAAGCTATTAACCCCTAATCTGCCACCCCAACATCGCCGCCACTATACTAAAGTTATTAACCCCTATTCCGCTGCACCCCAACATTGCCCACACTATAATAAATCTATTAACCCCTATTCCACCACTCCCCAACATCGCCGCCACTAAATAAAGTTATTAACCCCTAAACCTCTGGCCTCCCCCATCACTGCAACTATATAAACCTATTAACCCCTAAACCGCCAGCCCCCCACATCGCAACAACCTAAATTAAACTAAATATTAACCCCTAAACATAACCCTAACCGTAACTCTAAACCTAACCCTAACACCCCCTAACTTTAACATAATTAAAATAGAGCTAAATTAAACTTACAATTATTAACTAAATAATTCATATTTAAAACTAAATACTTACCTGTGAAATAAAACCTAAGCTAGATACAATATAACTAATAGTTATATTGTAGCTAGCTTAGCTTTTATTTTTATTTCACAGGTAAGTTTATATTTATTTTAACTAGGTAGACTATTTAGTAAATAGTTATTAACTATTTACTAACTACCTAGTTAAAATAAATACAAACTTACCTGTGAAATAAAACCTAACCTGCCTTACACTAAAATCTAACATTACAAAAAATAACAAACACTAAAATAACAAAAAATAAAAAAACTACCATTACAAAAAATAACAAACGAAATTATACAAATTAATAAAACATATTCCTATTCTAATACTCTTTAAAAAAAACACCCCAAAATAAAAAGTCCTAATCTAAAATAAGCTACCAAGGACCCTTAAAAGGGCCTTTTTTTAGGGCATTGCCCTAAAGTTAAACAGCTCTTTTGCTACAAAACAAAACAAACACCCCCTAACATTATACAAACCCCCACCCCCCAAATTCACAAAAACTAAAGTAAAGTAAAACCTAATCTACCCATTGCCCTGAAAAGGGCATTTGTATAGGCATTGCCCTTAAAAGGGCATTTAGCTCTTTTTCCTGCCCTTAAAAGAGCATTCACTTTTTTTTTATGAAATGCCCAAGCCCTAATCTAAAAATAAAAACCCACCCCAAAAGGAAATAAAATACACAAAATAACAAAAAAATTATCAAACATAATAAAAATTATTCCTATTCTAATATCCATTTAAAATAAACCCACCCAAAATAAAAAACCTAATCTAGAATAAACTACCAATAAATAGCCCTTACAAGCTCTTTTATCTGAAAAAAATATAAAGACCCACTAACTTTACAAACCCCCAAACCCACAAAATAAAAAAAAACTATCTAAAAAACCTAAGCTAACCTTGCCCTGAAAAGGGCATTTGTATGGGCATTGCCCTTAAAAGGGCATTTAGCTCTTTTGCTTTGCCCTGAAAAGGGCATTTACCTCTTTTACGAAAAGCCCAAACCCTAAACTAAAGAAAACCCACCCAAAAAAACCTTAAAAAAACCTAACACTAACCCCCAAAGATCCCCTTACAGTTTTTGAAGTCCCACTTGAACGATCTTCATCCAGGCAGCAAACTCCTCATCCAGGCGGCGAGAAGTCTTCACCCAAGCAGCCTCTTCTATCTTAATCCAGGCGGCAAAGTCCTTATCCAGGCAGCGAGAAGTCTTCATCCAGACAGCCTCGTCTATCTTCATGCAGGTGGCATCTTCTATCTTCATCCCGGCAGCACGGAGCAGGTCCATCTTGAAGACATCCGGCGTGGAGCATCCTCTTCATACGGTCGCCGCCGTACACTAAATCTTCAATGCCAGGTACGCGATTCAAGACGGCGACCCTTGCATTCCTATTGGCTGATTTGATTTTTGAAATTCAAATCAGCCAATAGGATGAGAGCTACTGAAATCCTTGTGGCTGTTCAAATCAGTCAATATGATGAGAGCTAATGAAATTCCATTGGCTAATTTGAACAGCTAATAGAATTTCATTAGCTCTCATCCTATTGGCTGATTTGAACAGCCAATAGGATTTCAGTAGCTCTCATACTATTGGCTGATTTCCAAAAGGGACACCATCTTGAATCGTGTACATTGCATTGAAGATTCAGTGTATGGCGGCGACCGTTTGAGGAGCTGTTTAACATAGGGCAATTCCCTACAAAAGGCCTTTTTAAGGGCTATTGGTTGTTTATTGTAGGCTAGGGATTTTTTTTATTTTGGGGGGGCTTTTTATTTTGATAGGGCTATTAGATTTGGTGTAATTCTTTTTTATTTTTGATCATTTTGTTTGTTATTTTTTGTAATTTAGTGTTTGTTATTTTTTGTAATTAGTTTGTAATTTTTTAAATGTGTATTTTAGTTTAATTTAATTGGTAATTAGTTTAATATTAGTTAAATAATTATATTAGTTTAATTGTTAGTTTAAATTAAATTTTTTTTTAATTTGACAGGTAAATTTTAATTTAATTTAAGATAGGCAAATTATAATTTTAGGGGTTGATAACTTTAGTATAGTGGCAACGATGTAGGGGAGCAGTGGAATAGGGGTTAATACATTTTATTAGTGGCGGCGATGTTGGGATTGGCAGATTAGGTATTAATACATTTAATATAGTGTTTGCAATGCGGGAGAGCCTCAGTTTAGGGGTTAATAGGTAGTTTATTGGTGTTAGTGTACTTTGTAGCAGTTTAGTTATGAGTTTTATGTAACAGATTTGTAGCATAAAAATCATAACTACTGTTTAAGATGGCGTAACGGATCCTGTCGGTATAGGCTGGAACGTAGGTTTTTTAGCCTCACCGCAAAACTCGTAATGGCTGCGCTATGGAAGTCCCATGAAAAACTTCATTTTTACGTGTGACAGGCTAAAAGGCTTGCGGTACAGCTATACCGACAAGACTTGTAATGGCTGCGGTGCTGTTTTAATACTGAAATTACAATTTTTTTCAGCATTAAAACATGAACGCACAACTCGTAATCTAGGTGATAGTTAACATCTTCAAATAAAATTCACAAACATTAAATAATGTCTTACTCTCTTAATTTAATTTGACTGAGGCTGTCAGACCCAACATTAAACAACATATTCTAGCCTGCATGAAGGTGACAAACAATGTGTCTGAACTATAACAATCAACATACAGTGTATAAAGCACTAAATAGTGTGGCAGCTGTCACTGTGTTTGGCTAAAAAATGTAATTGAGGCACCATCAGGGGAGGGAAATACAGTAGGATGAAAGGCAACTTGCACAGGAGCGAACGTGCAGAAGAGTTCAACAAGTGTTTCTCCACAGATGTGGACTTGATGCCTCAAATGACCGGGAGATTGTGCAAAGTTTCCAGTTGAACAAAAAATCTATCCAGAATATTTATAATGAAATGGGTGATTCATTAGAGGCCTCCACTTTGAGGACCTAGGCCATCCCAGGAATCTTAAAACTGCCTGCCAGCCTTCATTTTATGGCCACCGTCTCTTTTCAAGCAGTAACTTAGGTGGTAGCATGTTTGCTGAAGCCACTATTGTTTGCCAACACTATAAAAGACTATTTTAACCAACCTTTTCATACTCAACTTTTATAGCTTGTGCTGCCATGAGTTTGCAGCGAGATTCAATTATGTCTTACATTTCAGATAATGTGACAGTCAAGTCTGATTAATATAATGTGCCATTATGGGTAAATCAAATACATTGTGGTGAAAAGAAGCATTGGGGTAGATTTACCAATGTCCGCCGCACATCGATAAATGCCGACAGCATGCGCTGTTGGCATTTATAATTGCTGTCGGCATTTATAATTGCACAAGCATTTCTAGTGAAATGCTTGTGAAATGCTGTCCCCTGCACCTTTGCGGCCAATCAGTCGCTAGCAGGGGGTGTGAATCAACCCGATCGTATCCATTTAGGCTGATTGCTGTCCGCCACTTCAGAGGTAGCGGACAAGTTAAGGAGCAGAGGTCTTATGACCGCTGTTTCTTAGCTTACCTTTCCAGCGATCGGAAAGCACAGGGTTAGATAGCAGCATCCTCTAATTGTTAAATCTACCCCTTTATATTTATCAACAAATTATAGAACATCACAAAATTTGACTCAAAGGAGATTAACGTTTTCAATAATACATATTAATGTAGGTTGAAGATTTGCTAAAGATCTGACCGCAATTTGGTTTAGAAATCTAATAATATTTAATAGAATTTTTATTGTTGTTTTTCTTTAAGGTACCCATACAAATCCAATGTTGTATTTTTTTAAGCAGACAAAGCACTTTTAGAAACACCTTACAAAGCCAGATTGTTTTGCTTTTTTCTTTCCCTAGGGCATGGCACACTTTACAACAGGTTTCAAATATACTGATAATAGGCTACATACTGTTAATTTTATTAATATATGTTTTTAACTAATAATGATATTTTAATAATATTCCCACTATTTTAACAAGCCTTGATATTTGTACCTAACTTATTTTTTCCGCCCAATTTTCAACTTTTAAATTATTCAGGTTAGTATATATAACATTTTATGAGATGTGTATTAGCTAATGTAGTTAGATCAAACTAGAATCCATACATACTATTTTAAAGAACACTACTACTAACAGATTGGTAGGTAAACATATATTCACGCAGACACT
Organism: Bombina bombina; assembly: GCF_027579735.1. Lineage (NCBI taxonomy): Eukaryota > Metazoa > Chordata > Amphibia > Anura > Bombinatoridae > Bombina > Bombina bombina. Next base: position 501,190,645 of record NC_069500.1, read on the forward strand.
CCACACAAACTCTCACTTCCTAAACATACATAAAATTATAAAAAATATAACCATCTACACACACATACGTATTTCTATATTACATTTAGTAGTTTGAAAGGTGTATTTATATTTGGGGTAAACATATAATTGATACTAACCATTTATTAATAAAGTTAGACTAAGTTATGTGTTGCACGCAAGCTTAAACATTTAGCATGACTTGAGAACTGAACTAAAGTGTTAGGGCTAGTCTAAATAAAACACATGTAAAACATAAAATGAAGTATTACATGTTAAATGAAAAAATATAAGTTTTTAATGCTGAAAAAAAAGAGAGAGATGGAGAAAGAGAAAGGGAGATTTATATATATATAGTTTTGCTATTTTTATTGTGAAGTGTGCGCAGCTATTATCGGTGGGGAACTTAGTTCTCCTACTGGTTGTATTTCTATATTGTTAATTCTAGGTTATTTTATAGCAGCAGCACCTGTGTGTTTTGTTTAAGAAAATTACATCATATCATTATGGTAATTATTTATCAACTAGAAATACTGAAAATGTTTCCTCTGTAGAAGGGGAGGACCCAGATTTAGAAATAATAGATCCCAAAGAATTGTTTATACGTTTGGAAAAATTGAGTAAAAGCCAAATAAACCAATATTATGATAAATGTATTATGAAAAAGTACATTAAAAAGAAATTAATACCTAGGGGTCTAAGAATGCAAAAGACTGCAATTTTTGAATTGGCTGAAGTTGAGTTTTATACAGAATGGGAACAAGCTTTAGTGGATTGTTCCAATACTTTTTAGACATTCTAGTAAGATATGAAATACTTTAAAATTACAGATGAAATAGACAAAATTAGAGAGGAATTAGAGAAACATAAGGGGGATGTCTTATATGAACAATTAAATAAAGACACAAGACAAAGGGTATCTATATATGAGTTGGAAACTAAGAGTAGAAAAAAATAGAAAACTAAAAAGGGATTGGCTGGAATATTTGCAAGAAACCAATCAGGAAAAAGATAAAGGGTTAAATAATGTGATGGATACGGAGGTCCCATATAGGGAATCTGTAGATATAGATCAAGTTTTTGAGACAACAGCAAATGAACCCTTTGTTAGAAAAATAGAACCTAATTCGAACAAACCAAGATATAATTCATATAAAAAAATCCAGCACTTGGGGCGGAGCTTAGCCACGGAGCTGAATGGCAGCAGAGAGATAGAGCTCCTAGGCCTGGCATACTTGGAGGGCTAATTATACCATTAGTGTGGCTGGAAACATCAAGCACTCAGGAGAAATGACAGTCTAAAAAGCAATGGACTGCAACAGGGTCAAACCGGAACTGACTGTCCGCAAGTAAAAGAGACCTTCACATCTATACTCAGCGGGGCCTCTGCACAGACATCGGCAACCCACGTGGCCACAACAAGTAAGCCATGTAGTAATAACGGACAGTGAAACAGGCAAAGGCTGAGGTGGGGACATTCACGCAACAATTTTGTGGAAAAAAAAAAAAAAAAAAAAGCAAGTACTAACAAGTCAGGTGGGATACAGCTGCTAGACATATATACAAACACTCAGTGCACTAGGAATAGTAAAGACGCACATAACATAAGTGCGCAACAAGCATGACGGTAATCATTATACCTACTCACCCTTAGGAGAAATAACGCAGGCACAGATGGACAAGATTATAACACCCACACACATCAGTCAGCAGTGAAAGAGAGGCCATTAGCAGAGAGCAAAAGATTACAGCCTCACTTGTCCATTATATGAGCGTCTATAAAGAGATCAGCAGCTTCCTTCAGGACTAAGATTAATACAGCACCTAATACACACAAACTGAGCACATCCCCTAAATATTCTGTTAACTGATATGCCACAAAGGAAAGGCCAGAAAATGGAAAAGGGGGCCAACAACAAAACGATGGGGCAATATCTAAAACCCATTGAACCCATTAAACCCCCACAACCTGAAGCATTAGTGGAGAGGCAGGCAACATTACCTACCCCAGAACCTACATCAGACATACTGCCTACAGACTATGTAACCAAGGCTGATTTGAACATGCTATCCTCCAAAGAGGATATAAGGGTATCTATGCATGAGGTTAGAACCCTATACAAGGATCTCCATAAAGATATTTCTAACCTTAAAGGAAGAGTTGCGGTCATAGAAGAGCAAAGTACTACAAACTCCTCTGATCTCACTCAGCTCACTAATAAAATGTTATCACAAGATGATTCTATTGAAATATTGCATGAGAAAATAGAGGACTTAGAAAACCGCAGCCGCCGTAATAATTTGCGGATCAGGGGGACACCAGAAACCATAGCCCCCGCTGCGATCCTGGGATATATACAAGATTTATTTCGAACCATCAAAGGGACACCTGGGGCCCCAGATGTTCCGGTTGAACGAGCTCACAGAGCATTACGAGCAAAGCCCCCGCCCAAAGCACCCCCCAGGGACATTATTGTTAAACTCCTACACTTCCCTGATAAGGAAGAAATACTAAGAAATTCAAGAGCAAAACAGCCAATTCGCCACGCTGGGATCAATCTTCAAATATTCAGTGACATCAGCCCTACAACGCTACAAAAGCGCAGGTCCCTTTCATACCTAACATCAGCCTTGCAAGCAAATAAAATACCTTATAGATGGGGATTCCCTGTCTCAATAATTGAAACCAAGGACAATAGGACTGCAATATATAAAACTCAAGAACAGGTTCTGCTCTCAACTTGCTATTAAAGTACCATCACCTCCACAGATGGCAGAAGAAGTGTCACATAACACACCAGAAAGAGTGCAAGAAGAGGAAAGCCCATCTGCACGAGTTACAATGCCACACAAGACGACGGGGGATTGACCCCTGGAGGACATTATTGACCTAATTTGCAGCTTGGGTATCATATTCTCGAAAGAACAGGACCCCCGCCTGGGAGACGGAAGTATTTTGTTAAAATTAGAAATGTTTAGTTTGTTTGTCTAATTAACATCAGTTAGCCACAGAAGGAATGAACATCTAAATACTATTGACATTCTACAGGACTGATGCCTTTGGGGCAGTGGACCCCTGTCCTTGTTATTGTTTAAAGGACTAAGCCAAATGACGGCCAAATGCAAGTTTATTGAAAATAATATTACCCAGTTTACACGGTTGTTATTTACTGTTGATATATTAATATATGACAGGTGCCCTTGAGACTCTAATACGGAAGTTAAATTGTAATGTTTTACAAAAAGGTCAAATAGGAATATAGTAGTGATGAGTATTGAAATGCTGTTCTGATTGATTAAGATTCTTTAGTATTGTTAGATCATGGGTAAAACAGTAAACAAGTTTGCTATGGTTAACATTAACACCTTATATGTATCTTGTCAATATGTTTCTAGGAATTCAATGTACGTGTAATTCAAATCTGCTGCCACGCATACACAAACACTAGAAACAGGTAATCCTAGCCAAAGAGGCTTGCAATAAATACAGCATATACTCATTGTCCACAGCTAAAATCAGGCCTTACGTCTTAGCTAAATCATATAATATGTAGCAACCTATTATGCAATTATGACACAAAGCCACACACTCCACAACCATCTTAAACACCTAACGGACATCCCTCCAACATTGCCAGGACACATCCCCAGTAGTGTACCACTCTCTATCGTACACTCTTGCAGGGAGAACACTTTTCTCTCACTTGCAATATCACCCTTTTAAATTTTGTAGTAGATAGGTGGACCAGATTGCCAACTTGGTATCCCAATTAACAACAGCTGGTAGCCAAGAACAAAGGTTATCTACATCTTATCTCGCACCTGTCTGCTGCCTACCTTCACTCTTTTTCCTTCCCACCCTTTAACCCCCTTTCTTAACCTCCTCCCTTTTCCCCCTTTTTTTTTTTTTTTTTTTTTTTTTTTTTAAAAGATGAGTACAACACGCTCCCGTAGACGGGAACACACTGTGACACTACTTACGATTAATGCACACGGATTAAATAGCCCCGGAAAACGCTCTATAGCGATACGAGAGTTTTCTAAACTACACAGTGCAGTGGTCTTCGTACAGGAGACGCATTTCCAACGAGGCAGAGAGCCTAATTGGATCACACAGAAATACCCCACATTTTTTTTTTGCCTCAGGCTTAAAAAAAAAGAATGGAGTGGGCATTTTGATGCATAATTCAATAGATTGCCAACTAACCTCCATACATAAAGACTCAGAGGGCAGATATCTTTTACTGATAGGCCTCCTTTTTGGCAGGCCAATCACATTTTTAAACGTGTATGCCCCTAACGTACAACAACACCTCTTTTTTAAAAAAATCTCAGGACTACTCTTAGATCACGCAAAGGGTACCGTCTTACTGGGTGGCGACTTCAACACCCCACTACAACCAACACTAGACACGTCAAACTCAAACTCTAGTATTTCCAAACAGATACTAAAATCGATCAAAACATCCCTATCCGATCTAAACCTCCATGACATATGGAGAACGCTTCACCCAACAGGGAGGGATTATACTTTTCTCTCCAATGTTCACCATAAGTGCTCACGCATAGATTACTGGTTCACGGACTCAATCAGTCTACCAGTAATACATACTTGTCATATAGGCTCCATTACTTGGACGGACCATGCTCCGGTGATCTGTGAGGTGATCTGGCCAGAAGCCCCACTAACAGACTACATTTGGCGTCTAGACGACCATTTACTATTAGACCCTATAGCAATGACTACACTAGATAAGGCTCTAAAGGAATTTTTCTTACTCAATGACCACAAATATACTACCCATACCATGAATTGGGAGGTTCATAAATGTGTTATTAGAGGGGAGCTTTTAAAGATAAAAGCAAACAAAATGAAAGAGAAGCGGATCCAATGCGAACAAATACATGCTACAATAACCACATTAGAGAAAACACACAAAGAGAATCCACATGATGCTAATACTACAAGTAGATTACAACAAGCTAAAAAAGAGCTCAGAGACCTATTGACAGCTGACTCACAACTGCAGGCCCTACATCTGAGGCAGATGTATTATGATCAGGGAAACAAGCCAGGTAAATTACTGGCACGATCAATAAAAAGCAAAAAGCTTAAAACTTATATCCATACAATCACAAATAGCAGGGGTACAGTAATAAAAGATAGTAAGGGGATAGCAAACACATTACAAGACTTCTACCATAAACTATACAACTTAGATCCCCCGACACCAACACTTGACACTCAGGAGAAATTAGACGCTAAGGATATATTAATAATAAAAAAAATACCTATCAAACTTACCATTGCCGACGCTGTCATCGGAGGAATCCGACTCTCTGGATGCAAATATCACCTCAGAAGAGATTTGTACAGCAATAAAAAATTTACCATCAGGGAAAAGTCCGGGCCCAGATGGCCTTACACCCAAATATTATAAAACATTTAAAGAAACATTGGTTCCCACATACAGGCCTTATTTAATGAACTAATAGAAACAAAAACCCTACCTTCAACCATGCTTGAGGCACATATAACAGTTCTACCTAAGCCCGGAAAGAAACCAGACAAACCAGAGAATTTTAGGCCCATATCTCTCCTGAATACAGATGTTAAGATATTGGCAAAAGTACTGGCAACTAGACTCAATAAATATCTTCCCAATCTTGTGTCCACTGACCAAACGGAGGAAAGGGACAACACCTTAAGAGTTCTTCAATTAATTAGTTATGCCAAACAAAACTCTATCCCCTTGACACTGTTTTTGTCGGACGCCGAAAAGGCGTTCGACAGAGTAGATTGGCAATTCCTTAAAGCAGTACTACTTAAAATGAATTTTGGCATCCCCTTTCTTAACATGGTATTCTCCCTATATTCCAAACCCAATGCAAGGATTAAGGCCAACGGAACACTGTCGGACCCGTTTATCATTACTAACGGTGCTCGACAGGGGTGCCCCCTTTCCCCACTATTGTTCGTGTTATCAATTGAGGCCCTAGCCGTCACAATAAGGCTCAACCAAAACATAACGGGTGTAGGGGTGGGAGACAGGGAACATAAAATGATGATGTATGCTGATGATATACTTTTTACAATCACTAAAACTGAAACCACCCTCCCCAACATCTTAACAGAACTCCATAGATATTGCCAAGTATCCAACTTTCACCTCAATGTCACAAAATCTGAATCACTAAATATATCGGCCGCACCACAGACCATTACCCAGGTAAAAAGCACCCTTCAAATACAAATAGCCAAAACACATATGAAATATCTGGGAATTAACTTAGCAAGTAGAGAAGACAACATAATTTTATTCAATTATCAAAAACTTAAGAAGGAGATAGCAACTGATCTCCAGCTCTGGAGTAACAAGCCAATATCTTGGTTGGGTAGACTAGGCATCATAAAAATGAACATTTTACCATGGATTCTGTATATTTTTCAAGCTCTACCTATCCCATTACCCCCAGCCTATCTCATTCAACTATATAAAACTATTGATAATTATATATGGCAGGGAAAGAAGAGCAGAGTAAGCAGGCAAACACTATATTTACCTAAGCATGTGGGGGGACTGGGACTTCTGAATATTAAATTATACCGCAGAGCAATCATATTGCAACACATAATAGACTGGAGCCACAATAACATACAAAAAGCATGGGTACACCTAGACAACCAGATCTTTACCAAAGGTAATATGGCCACAATGGCGTGGATTGAACCACGCCACAGACCCTCGATTCTGAAATGCTACCCCATCACACAGGAAACATTTAGAGAATGGGATAGGACTATCACTAGCCCGGGTAACATTTCCACTCCATACTCTCCTCTTATGCCCCTGATGGAGCACCCTGGGATACCACTAGCTTCTCAAAGACTGGCGCATAAGCAGACATATAAGTTGAGAGACGGGATCTTCTATTCAGCAATAGACAAGGGAGATATAGCACCACAGGAATTTTTCAAACAGTGGGATGAGAGTTTGTTCTCATCTTGGTTTACACGCGCACAGATCAAACATTTTATTATCTCACATAGGCACAAAGATAAACTAAACAGGGAAACCACCCCATTTGAACAGCTGTGTATACAGAAGAGCCCCCCGAGACACACCATATCTCTTATATATAAATTGTTGCTAGTCAGAGATGATCATTTAATACCCACCTACACACAAGCATGGGATAGAGAGACTAATGCAAACACACAACCTGAGGACTGGAGAGAGGGATTTCGGATTGCTGCAAGGGCATCCTCATCTGCCAATATACAAGAAATGCACTTTAAAATGTTGAGTAGGTGGTATCTTACCCCTACGAGACTACACAGAGCTAACCCACAGATATCTGACTTGTGCTGGAGGGGCTGTGGTCGAGATGGGACCATGTACCACATCTGGTGGACCTGTCCAGTGATAAAACCTTACTGGGAGGCAGTGTTCACAGCAATCTCAGACATAATAGAAACCACCCTACCTCACCAAATGAGCACCTTAATGTTTCAGGGCCTCCCCAAACTTCAGAATAAGGCAACAAGAGCGTTACTCCTGTTGATGATTAATGGAGCAAAGATGCTCATCCAAAAGGCTGGAAATCAATAACCCCCCCAACTGTAGATGACTGGCGAGCTCGAGTGCCGAATCTTATCGTGTTAGAGCGATACCACTTCATGAAAACAAACAAATTGGACCTATATTATCTGTTATCAGAGACATGGGATAAGCATAAGCCCCCGATGGGGAACGCCCCAATAGAACAAAATAACTCTTTCAACATCCCCACTGGATAGAGGGAACAAGGGTATATAAAGGGGGGCTAGCGTACACAGCGTTACTAATATTGTCATATTAACATATATTATTATTTATTTTTTTATTTTAATTTTTTTATTTTTTTTCCCTCTCTCTCCCTCTACCCCTCTCCCACTATCCCCTCCCCCCTAACTTCTTCTCTTCTCTCTATTTCCCCCCGCTTTATAACAATACATATGATAATGCACAGCCCATATAGGAAATATAGTATATCTTACAACATCCATTGACTACTGCTGACCATACACATTAACCTTCAACATTTATCTTTGAAAAGAGCAATGGATATTCTTGTAATTATTGAATATGGCACTGTGCAATGGTTTGTCATCCATTTTAAGATATTGAATGATGTTTTGTTACTGTACTTTTGAAATCCTTAATAAAAAAATAAAAAAAATCCAACACTTATGAGCATAACACTTATGGTCATAACACTAGAACATACATCAATGGACAACCAAAAGGAAAACATATATATAAATAGAAAACATATCAGAAAATTAAGGGACATGCTAAAAATCAGAATTGGAGAAGGAACTTCAACCATGATGAAAGAATGGGTCATCAGGGAAATCCAAGTAATGTATCCCAGTATTTTCAGAATAAAACACATCGAAAACAACATCACAGTATTGGGGGTGAACACTTTTTTGCCAAAAAATGGGAAAAATGTACCTAATCATGACAAAGGCAGAGACAGAAATTTGGAATACAATATGACTGCACAATCTTCATCTGCTTCCTCATCTTTTTTAGAGAAGCGAGAAAAACCCACCAAACCACCAATAGAGAGAACTTGGGGGGGATACACAGCCCATAACCCATTACATGTACAAGAAAGTAGGACAAAAAAGACCTATAGAGTCCGACGAGGACAGCAGGGAGGAAGAATTGTACGAAACAAAAAGGATAAAATAGAATTAAAACAATAGTACACAAAAATATTTAATTTATTTATAAAGGAATTAAATCCCGCAGAATTGAGTCTTCTGAGGAAGGGACTCAGTTTTGCCTCTACACAGGGACCAAATTCTTTTGAACTGTTTATAGATTTAAACAGATTCATCAGAAAATTAACACTCACTAGACATTTTCAGAAAAATACAAGAAAAATAGAAAATAAAATAACTGAAAATGATATAGATACCTTTCAAGGGCTAATTTCCTTAGAAGCAGAAAGCACAGGTCAAAATTTATGGAAAGATGGTCTAGATGAGTATACTTTAAACATCCTACAAAGTTTAGAACTTGGGGGAAATGAGGAAGGTCAAAATAACTTGTTTAAACCTAAGTCAGGGTTCTTCCCAGTTCAATCCCAGGGGAACTACATCCCTGTTTTTTATAAATTGGTGGAGAAAGAACTCACCAATATATGTAAATCATTTGCGAGTTAAGAAAAACAACAAAGATCTAATATAAATACATTTGAAAAACAAGCGCTATCAAATTTAATGAATGACCCCATGGTGGTGATAAGGGAGGCCTACAAGGGGGGCAGTATAGTCATACAAAATAAAGAGGACTATATTGCAGAAGCAACTAACATTTTAAGTGATATAACAACCTATAAGAAATTAAAACAGGACCCAACAAAACAATTTCTAAAATAAATGAAATCATTCTTAGATGACTATTTGACAGGAGGTATAATCAAGAAAGACGAATACAGTTTCCTCCTCCAAGATAAATGCAGGGTGGCAATTTTTTACCATCTGCCAAAGATACATAAAAATCAGGATAAACCACCAGGAAGACCCATAATATTGGGCATTGAGTCTCTAACCTTCAATTTGTCACAATTTGTAGACAGTTTTCTCAAACCAATGGTTTTGTCTTTAAAATCTTATCTCAGAGATACACCACACGTTTTGAAGGTGGTGGAAAAAATTGTGTCGAGACCAGGTTACAGGTGGATAACCTTAGACGTTACATCTTTATATACTTGCATCCCCCATGACCAAGGTATAAGAAGTATAGCTTTCTTTTTGCAAAAACATGACCATTTACCAAGAGAAAAGAAACAATTTTTATTTGAACACCAATTCTTTTTGCAAATTCGGGGCACAGCGATGAGGACTCGCTTCGCATCCAATTATGCAAACCTATATATGGGCTTTTGGGAAAAACACTTCATTTGGAACAACAATGCCCACCTAAACAATATAATTCTATGGAAATGGTTTATAGATGATATAATAATAATTTGGAATGGGGATGACAATTCGGTAGATACCTTTTTTCAGTATGTCAACAACAATGACTATAATTTAAAATTTACTCAAAAACACAATGAGAAACAAATAGAATTTTTAGACATAGTTCTATCTTCAGAACAGGAATGTATCACTACTAGTCTGTACAGCAAGGACACAGACTCAAACAGTTATTTGCACACCTCTAGTGGACATCATACAAAATGGATAAATAATATTCCATATGGACAGTTCCAGAGGGTTAGAAGAAATTGTTCTAGTATTGTTGCTTTGAGCAAGAGTCTAGCAAATTGAAAAACAAATTTAGAGCTAAAGGTTATAAAATAGAAATCATTGAAACAGGCTATGAAAAAGCAAGGAATATAGATAGATCAACACTTCTAGATTGCCAGAAAAGCAAAAGGAAAGAAAATATGCAGAACAATATTTTCCTAACTAAATAAATAAAGAATCAAAAAAAATCAAGAAAGCCATTAAGAAACATTGGCATGTTCTGTTAGAGGATCCTCTCCTCAATAAAACATTGGATCCTATACCGAGAGTAGTTCTCAGAAAGAAAAAAAACTTTAAAGAAATCTTAGCACCCAGTAAACTAAGGGACAAAAATAGAAATTGCAATTGGTTAAATAAATTGGCTAAAGGTTTCTTCAAGTGTAAAAGGAAGGGGTGTAACACCTGTCCAATAATTCATTATAACAATAAACTTATCACCTCTAGTTCTAATGGGCACACAATAGAGATGAAACAGACTATGAATTGTCATTCTAAGTATGTAGTATATTTTATAGAATGTCCATGCAAAAAACAGTATATAGGAAGAACGAAAAGGACTATCAAAAGGAGAGTAATGGAACATCTTACAAATATAGAAAAGGGGGATGTGGTACATGGTGTTACTGACCATTTTAGAGAATTTCACAACAATGATAATTCTGGCCTGAAGTTTGTAGCAATAGAGCAGGTGGTACTGGATGAGAGAAGAGGAAATAGGTCACTTTTGTTGAGACAAAGAGAGACCTTTTGGATCCACCAGCTATAAACTTTAGAACCTCTAGGAATGAATAGAGAGGTGGACATTCAAGCTTTTTTGGTGCGAAAGTGTGACCTGCCATTCTGTTATAGACTTTTAGGAACATATATTTTAGGAATTTAATGGAATACAATAATATCATGCACAAATATTTAGGTACCTCCTTATCAGAAATACAGAGATAGGCTAGGGGGTGTGTATGTATATATAAAAATGGATAGCATTATTTTTCATTTTTATCTTTATAGATAGATTGATATGAAGTTAAGAGGAATTCTGGGAAGTTTATAGATACAGTGGGGCAAAAAAGTATTTAGTCAGCCACCAATTGTGCAAGTTCTCCTAATTAAGAAGATGAGAGAGGCCTGTAATTGTCATCATAGGTATACCTCAACTATGAGAGACAAAATGTGGAAACAAATCCAGACAATCACATTGTCTGATTTGGAAATAATTTATTTGCAAATTATGGTGGAAAATAAGTATTTCAATATCAAAAGTTCATCTCAATACTTTGTTATATATCCTTTGTTGGTAATGACAGAGGTCAAACGTTTTCTGTAAGTCTTAACAAGGTTGTCACACACTGTTGCTGGCATGTTGGCCCATTCCTGCATGCAGATCTCCTCTAGAGCAGTGATGTTTTGGGGCTGTCGCTGGACAACACGGACTTTCAACTCCCTCCAAAGGTTTTCTATGGGGTTGAGATCTGGAGACTGGCTAGGCCACTCCAGGACCTTGAAATGCTTCTTACAAAGCCACTCCTTCGTTGCCCGGGCGGTGTGTTTGGGATCATTGTCATGCTGAAAGACCCAGCCACGTTTCATCTTCAATGCCCTTGCTGATGGAAGGAGGTTTGCACTCAAAATCTCCCGATACATGGCCCCATTCATTCTTTCATGTACACGGTTCGTCCTGTTCCTTTTGCAGAGAAACAGCCCCAAAGCATGATGTTGCCACCCCCATGATTCACAGTAGGTATGGTGTTCTTTGTTGCAACTCAGCATTCTCTCTCCTCCAAAGACGACAAGTTGTGTTTCTACCAAACAGTTCTACTTTGGTTTCATCTGACCATATGAAATTCTCCCAATCCACTACTGGTTCATCCAAATGCTCTCTAGCATACTTCAGACAGGCCCGGACATGTACTGGCTTAAGCAGGGGGACACGTCTGGCACTGCAGGATCGGAGTCCCTGGCGGCGTAGTGTGTTACTGATGGTAGCCTTTGTTAAGTTGGTCCCAGCTCTCTGCAGGTCATTCACTAGCCCCCCCCCCCGTGTGTTTCTGGGATGTTTGCTCACCGTTCTTGTGATCATTTTGACCCCACGGGGTGAGATCTTGCGTGGTCTTGCGTGGAGCCCCAGATCGAGGGAGATTATTAGTGGTCTTGTATGTCTTCCATTTTCTAATTATTGCTCCCACAGTTGATTTCTTCAAACCAAACACCTTGCCTATTGCAGATTCAGTCTTCCCAGCCTGGTGCAGGTCTACAATTTTGTTTCTGGTGTCCTTCGACAGCTGTTTGAGGTTGTGGACAGGTATCTTTTATACTGATAACAAGTTCAAACAGGTGCCATTAATACAGGTAATGAGTGGAGGACAGAGGAGCCTCTTAAAGAAGAAGATACAGGTCTGTGAGAGCCAGAAATCTTGCTTGTTTGTAGGTGGCCAAATACTTATTTTCCACCATAATATGCAAATAAATTCTTTCCAAATCAGACAATGTGATTGTCTGGATTTGTTTCCACATTTTGTCTCTCATAGTTGAGGTATACCTATGATGAAAATGACAGGCCTCTCTCATCTTCTTAAGTGATAGAACTTGCACAATTGGTGGCTGACTAAATACTTTTTTGCCCCACTGTATATTGTAGCCATTGAGCTTTTTATTATAGGATTATTTACCTAATAACAGAAATAATAAAGTCTACAGTATAACTTAATATATATTTATTAATTTGAAACATTTATCATATAAAAGATTTGGGATTTTTTTAGTGTAGTTACGAAATAGAGTGGTATTTTGCATTCTTAAGCATTTTAATTTGGTTTTTAATTGTATATATATATATATATATATATATATATATATATAATATATATATATATATATATATATATATATATATATATATATATATATATAATATATATATATATATATAATATATATATATATATATATATATATATATATATATATATATATATATATATTATATTACATATAGCCAGTTAGGAGTTCATCAGTAATTCTATCTCATGTTCTTTTTATTATCTACATAGACTATAATATATAGCACAATGTCTTTGTAGTATATTATATTTAGTTGATTATAGGCATATTTATGCATTTATGAATTGGTAAGGTAATTCTTGCACACATTTTAATTATATCAATTAGGGATTAAAAGTATCATCGATTGTAAATATCAATTGAGTAATTGCTGCAGATGCAATTTTAAATCAATAACATATGAGTAGAAGTCAGGGATGAAATATTGACATACAGAACACGCTCCTTTGTATAGCAGCGTAGTGTAAGCAGTATAGAACATACTATCAAATGTAATTGGTTCGTGACGTAGGGATGGGCGTGTTCTGGCCTATGTGCATATATGTCAGAAATAAGGTGGGCTGTCAAA